>NW_025729006.1:0-73233 GCF_021461385.2 Schistocerca piceifrons | reverse complement strand
ATTCCGATGCTTCACTTCAGCTTTACTGTATCCCTGTGACCTTCTTATTGACGATGAATCACAGAATTTGCATCGGAATTTAATTCAAAAAGCACAATGCCGACTAAAGTACAAGAAAACTGACTCTTCTTACTGTCTATGATTTGTACCATTCCTGTGACACAAGTTATAAATTCCGATGCTTCACTTCAGGTTTACTGTATCCCTCTGACCTTATATTGACGATGAAACACAGAAATTGCACCGGAATGAAATACAAAAGGCTCAATGCCGACTTAAGTACAAGAAGACTGTCTCATCTTACTCTCTATGTTTTGAATCATTCCTGTGACACTAGTTATAGATTCCGATGCTTCACTACAGGTTTACTGTATCCCTCTGACCTTCTTATTGACGATGAAACACAGATATTAAGTCGGAATTATATACTAAATGCACGATGCCGACTTAAGTACAAGAAAACTGACTCTTCTTACTGTCAATGTTTTGAACCATTCCTGTGACGCTAGTTATAGATTCCGCTGCTTCACTTCAGGTTTACTGTATCCCTCTGTCCTTCTTATTAACGATGAAACACAGAAATTGCATCGGAATTAAATACAAAAGGCACAATGCCGACTTAAGTACAAGAAAACTTACTCTCCTTACTGTCTATGATTTGAACCATTCCTGTGACACGAGTTATAGATTCCGATGCTTCACTTCCGATTTACTGTAGCCCTCTGACCATCTTATTGACGATGAAACACAGAAATAGCATCGGAATTAAATACAAAAGGCACAATGCCGACTTAAGTACAAGATAACTGACTCTTCTTACTGTCTATGAGTTGAACCATTCATGTGACAATAGTTATAGATTCCGATGCTTCACTTCACGTTTACTGTATGCCTCTGACCTTCTTATTGACGATGAATCACAGAAATTGCATCGGAATTACATACAAAAGGCACAATGCCGACTTAAGTACAAGGAAAAACTGACTCTTCTTACTGTCTATGTTTTAACCATTCCTGTGACACTAGTTATAGATTCCGATGCTTCACTTCAGGTTTACTGTATCCATCTGTCCTTCTTATTGACGACGAAACACAGATATTGCATCGGAATTAACTACAAAAGGCACTATGCCGACTTGAGTACAAGAAAACTGACTCTTCTTACTGTCTATGTTTTGAACCATTCCTGTGACACTAGTTGTAGATTCCGATGCTTCACTTCACGTTTACTGTATCCCTCTGACCTTCTTATTGACGATGAAACACAGAAATTTCATCGGAATTAAATACAAAGGGCACAATTAAGACTTAAGTACAGATAACTGACTCTTGTTACTGTCTATGATTTGAACCATTCCTGTGACACCAGTTATAGGTTCCGATGTTTCACTTCAGGTTTACCGTATCCCTCTGACCTTCTTATTGACGATGAAACACAGAAATTGCATCGGAATTAAATTGAAGAGGCACAATGCCGACTTAAGTACAACGAAAATTGACTCTTCTTACTGTCTATGTTTTGAACCATTCCTGTGTCACTAGTTATAGATTCCGATGCTTCACCTCAAGTTTACTGTATCCCTCTGACCTTCGTATTGACTATGAAACACAGAAATTGCAACGGAATTAAATACAAAAGGCACAATGCCGACATAAGTACAAGAAAACTGACTCTTCTTAGTGTCTAAGTTTTGAACCAATCCTGTGACACTAGTTATGGATTCCGATGCTTCACTTCAGCTTTACTGTATCCCTCTGACCTTCTTATTGACGATGAAACACAGAAATTGCATCGGAATTAAATACAAAAGGCACAGTCCTGACTCAAGTACAAGAAGGCTGGCTCTTCATACTGTCTATGTTTTGAACCTTTCCTGTGAGACCGGTTTTAGATTCCGATGCTTCACTTCAGGCTTACTGTATCCCATGGACCTTCGTATTGACCACGAAACACAGAAATTGCATCGGAATTAAATACAAAAGGCACAATGCCGACTTAAGTACAAGAAAACTGACTCTTCTTACTGTCTATGTTTGAACATTCCTGTGACACTAGTTATAGATTCCGATGCTTCACTTCAGGTTTACTGTATCCCTCTGACCTTCTTATAGACGATGAAACACAGATATTGCATCGGAATTAAATAAAAAAGGCACAATACTGACTTAAGTACAAGAAAACTGACTCTTCTTACTGTCTATGTTTTGAACCATTCCTATGACACTAGTTATAGATTCCGATGCTTCACTTCAGGTTTACTGTATCCATCTGTCCTTCTTATTGACCAGGAAACACAGAAATTTCATCGGAATTAAATACAAAGGGCACAATTAAGACTTAAGTACAAGATAACTGACTCTTGTTACTGGCTATGTTTTGAACCATTCCTGTGACACTAGTTATAGATTCCAATGTTTCAATTCAGGTTTACCGTATCCCTCTGACCATCTTATTGACGATGAAACACAGAAATTGCATCGGAATTAAATAGAAAAGGCACAATGCCGACTTAAGTACACGAAAATTGACTCTTCTTACTGTCTATGTTTTGAACCATTCCTGTGACACTAGTTATAGATTCCGATGCTTCACCTCAGGTTTACTGTATCCCTTTGACCTTCGTATTGACTATGAAACACAGAAATTGCAACGGAATTAAATACAAAAAGCACAATGCCGACTTAAGTACAAGAAATCCGACTCTTCTTACTGTCTATGTTTGAAACATTCCTGTGACACTTGTTATAGATTCCGATGCTTCACTTCAGGTTTACTGTATCCCTCTGACCTTCTTATTGACGAAGAAACACAGAAAGTGCATCGGAATTAATTACAAAAAGCACAATGCCGACATAAGTACAAGAAAACTGACTCTTCTTAGTGTCTAAGTTTTGAACCATTCCTGTGACACTAGTTATGGATTCCGATGCTTCACTTCAGCTTTACTGTATCCCTCTGAACATCTTATTGACGATGAAACACAGAAATTGCATCGGAATTAAATACAAAAGGCACAATGCTGACTGAAGTACAAGAAGGCTGGCTCTTCATACTGTCTATGTTTTGAACCTTTCCTGTGAGACCGGTTTTAGATTACGATGCTTCACTTCAGGTTTACTGTATCCCATGGACCTTCTTATTGACCACGAAACACAGAAATTGCATCGGAATTAAATACAAAAGGCACAATGCCTACTTAAGTACAAGAAAACTGACTCTTCTTACTGTCTATGTTCTGAACCATTCCTGCATCACTAGTTATAGATTCCGATGCTTCACTTCAGGTTTGCTGCACCCTCTGAAGATCTTATTGACGATGAAACACAGAAATTGCATCGGAATTAAATACAAAAGGGACAATGCCAACTTAAGTACAAGAAAACTGACTCTTCTTACTATCTATATTTTGAACCATTCATGTGACACTAGTTATAGATTCCGATGCTTCACTTCAGGATTAATGTATCCCTTGGACCTTCTTATTGACGATGAAACATAGAAATTGCATCGGAATTAAATACAAAAGGCACAATGCCGACTCAAGTACAAGAAGTCTGACTCTTCTTACTGTCTATGTTTTGAACCATTCCTGTCACAGTAGTTATGGATTCGGATGCTCGACTTCAGGTTCACTGCCTCCCTCTGAACTTCTTATTGGCGGTGAAACACAGTAATTGCATCGGAATTAAATACAAAAGGCACAATGCCGACTTAAGTACAAGAAAACTGAATCTTCTTACTGTCTATGTTTTGAACCATTCCTGTGACACTAGTTATAGATCCGATGCTTCACTTCTGGTTTACTGTATCCCTCTGACCTTCTTATAGACGATGAAACACAGATATTGCATCGGAATTAAATACAAAAGGCACAATGCCGACTTAAGTACACGAAAACTGACTCTTCTTACTGTCTATGTTTTGAACCATTCCTGTGACACTAGTTATAGATTCCGATGCTTCACTTCAGGTTTACTGTATCCCTCCGACCTTCTCATTGAAGATGAAACATAGAAATTGCGTCGGAATATAATACGAAATGCACAAAGCCGACTTAAGTACAAGAAGACTGACTCTTCTTACTGTCTATGTTTTGAACCATTCCTGTGACACTAGTTATAGATTCCGATGCTTCACTTTGGGTTTACTGTATCCCTCCGACCTCCTTATTGACGATGAAACGCAGAAATTGCATCTGAGTTAAATACAAAAGGCACAATGACGACTTAAGTACAAGAAAACTGACTCTTCTTACTGTCTATGTTTTGAACCATTCCTGTGACACTAGTTATAGATTGGGATGCTTCTCTTCAGGTTTACTGTATCCCTCTGACCTTATATTGACGATGAAACACAGAAATTGCATCGGAATGAAATACAAAAGGCTCAATGCCGACTTAAGTACAAGAAGACTGTCTCATCTTACTCTCTATGTTTTGAACCATTCCTGTTACGCTAGTTATAGATTCCGATGCTTCACGTCAGCTTTACTGTTGCCCTCTGACCTTCTTATTGACGATGAAACACAGAAATAGCATAGGAATTAAATACAAAAGGCACAATGCCGACTTAAGTTCAAGAAAACTGACTCTCCTTACTGTCTATGGTTTGAACCATTCCTGTGACACTAGTTATAGATTCCGATGCTTCACTACAGGTTTACTGGATCACTCTGACCTTCTTATTGACGATGAAACACAGATATTGCGACGGAATTATATACAAAAGGCACGATGCCGACTTAAGTACAAGAAAACTGACTCTTCCTACTGTCTATGTTTTGAACCATTCCTGTGACGCTAGTTATAGATTCCGATGCTTCACTTCAGGTTTACTGTATCCCTCTGACCTTCTTATTGACGATGAAACACAGAAATAGCATAGGAATTAAATACAAAAGGCACAATGCCGACTTAAGTACAAGAAAACTGACTCTCCTTACTGTCTATGTTTTGAACCATTCCTGTGACACTAGGTATAGATTCCGATGCTTCACTTCAGCTTTACTGTATCCCTGTGACCTTCTTATTGACGATGAATCACAGAATTTGCATCGGAATTTAATTCAAAAAGCACAATGCCGACTAAAGTACAAGAAAACTGACTCTTCTTACTGTCTATGATTTGTACCATTCCTGAGACACAAGTTATAAATTCCGATGCTTCACTTCAGGTTTACTGTATCCCTATGACCTTATATTGACGATGAAACACAGAAATTGCATCGGAATGAAATACAAAAGGCTCAATGCCGACTTAAGTGCAAGAAGACTGTCTCGTCTTACTCTCTATGTTTTGAATCATTCCTGTGACACTAGTTATAGATTCCGATGCTTCACTACAAGTTAACTGTATCCCTTTGACCTTCTTATTGACGATGAAACACAGATATTACGTCGGAATTATATACTAAATACACGATGCCGACTTAAGTACAAGAAAACTGACTCTTCTTACTGTCTATGATTTGAACCATTCGTGTGACGCTAGTTATAGATTCCGATGCTTCACTACAGGTTTACTGTATCCCTCTGATCTTCTTATCAACGATGAAACACAGAAATAGCATCGGAATTAAATACAAAAGGCACAATGCCGACTTAAGTACAAGAAAACTTACTCTCCTTACTGTCTATGTTTTGAACCATTCCTGCGACACTAGTTATAGACTCCGATGCTTCACTTCCGATTTACTGTATCCCTCTGACCATCTTATTGACGATGAAACACAGAAATAGCATCGGAATTAAATACAAAAGGCACAATGCCGACTTAAGTACAAGATAACTGACTCTTCTTACTGTCTATGAGTTGAACCATTCATGTGACACTAGTTATAGATTCCGATGCTTCACTTCAGGTTTGCTGTATCCCTCTGACCTTCTTATTGACGATGAAACTTAGATATTGCATCGGAATTAAATACAAAAGGCACAATGCCGACTTAAGTACAAGAAAACTGACTCTTCTTACTGTCTATGTTTTAAACCATTCCTGTGACACTAGTTATAGATTCCGATGCTTCACTTAAGGTTTACTGTATCCCTCTGACCTTCTTACTGACGATGAAACACAGAAATTGAATCGGAATTAAATACAAAAGGCACAATGCCGACTTAAGTACAAGAAAACTGACTCTTCTTACTGTCAATGCTTTGAATCACTCCTGTGTGACTAGTTATAGTTTCGGATGCTTCACTTCAGGTTTACTGTATCCCTCGGACCTTCTTATTGAAGATGAAACATAGAAATTGCATCGTAATTTAATACAAAAGGCACAAAGCCGACTTAAGTAGAAGAAGACAGACTCTTCTTACTGTCTATGTTTTAAACCATTCATGTGACACTATTTATAGATTCCGATGCCTCACTTCAGGGTTAATGTATCCCTTGGACCTTTTTTTGACGACGAAACACAGAATTTGCATCGGAATTAAATTCAAAAGGCACAATGCCGACTTAAGTACAAGAAAACTGACTCTTCTTACTGTCTATGTTTTGAACCATTCCTCTGACACTAGTTATAGATTCCGATGCTTCACTTCAGGATTAATGTATCCCTTGGACCTTCTTATTGACGACGAAACACAGAATTTGCATCGGAATTAAATTTAAAAGGCACAATGCCGACTTAAGTACAAGAAAACTGACTCTTCTTACAGTCTATGTTTTGAACCATTCCTGTGACACTAGTTATAGATTCCGATGCTTCACTTCAGCTTTACTGTAGCTCTCCGACCTTCTTATTGACGATGAAACACAGAAATTGCATCGGAATTAAATACAGAAGGCACAATTCGGACTCAAGTTCCAGAAGACTGGCTCTTCTTACTGTCTATGTTTTGAACCATTCCTTTCACACTAGTTATAGATTCCGATGCTACACTTCAGGTTTACTGTATCCCTCTGACCTCCTTATTGTCGATGAAACACAGAAATTGCATCGGAATTAAGTACAAAGGGCACAATACCGACTCAAGTACAAGAAGTGTGGCCCTTCTTACTGTCTATGATTTGAACCATTCCTGTCACACTAGTTATGGATTCGGATTCTCGACTTCAGGTTCACTGCCTCCCTCTGAACTTCTTATTGGCGGTGAAACACAGTAATTGCATCGGAATTAAATACAAAAGGCACAATGCCGACTTAAGTACAAGAAAACTGACTCTTCTTACTGTCTATGTTTGAAACATTCCTGTGACACTAGTTATAGATTCCGATGCTTCACTTCAGGATTACTGTATCCCTCTGACCTTCTTATTGACGATGAAACACAGAAAGTGCATCGGAATTAAATACAAAAGGCACAATGCTGACTCAAGTACAAGAAGGCTGGCTCTTCATACTGTCTATGTTTTGAACCTTTCCTGTGAGACCGGTTTTAGATTACGATGCTTCACTTCAGGTTTACTGTATCCCATGGACCTTCTTATTGACCACGAAACACAGAAATTGCATCGGAATTAAATAGAAAAGGCACAATGCCGACTTAAGTACACGAAAATTGACTCTTCTTACTGTCTATGTTTTGAACCATTCCTGTGACACTAGTTATAGATTCCGATGCTTCACTTCAGGTTTGCTGTACCCTCTGACGATCTTATTGACGATGAAACACAGAAATTGCATCGGAATTAAATACAAAAGGGACAATGCCAACTTAAGTACAAGAAAACTGACTCTTCTTACTGTCTATATTTTGAACCATTCATGTGACACTAGTTATAGATTCCGATGCTTCACTTCAGGATTAATGTATCCCTTGGACCTTCTTATTGACGATGAAACACAAAAATTGCATCGGAATTAAATACAAAAGGCACAATGCTGACTCAAGTACAAGAAGTCTGACTCTTCTTACTGTCTATGTTTTGAACCATTCCTGTCACAGTAGTTATGGATTAGGATGCTCGACTTCAGGTTCACTGCCTCCCTCTGAACTTCTTATTGGCGGTGAAACACAGTAATTGCATCGGAATTAAATACAAAAGGCACAATGCCGACTTAAGTACAAGAAAACTGAATCTTCTTACTGTCTATGTTTTGAACCATTCCTGTGACACTAGTTATAGATCCGATGCTTCACTTCTGGTTTACTGTATCCCTCTGACCTTCTTATAGACGATGAAACACAGATATTGCATCGGAATTAAATACAAAAGGCACAATGCCGACTTAAGTACACGAAAACTGACTCTTCTTACTGTCTATGTTTTGAACCATTCCTGTGACACTAGTTATAGATTCCGATGCTTCACTTTAGGTTTACTGTATCCCTCCGACCTCCTTATTGACGATGAAACGCAGAAATTGCATCTGAGTTAAATACAAAAGGCACAATGACGACTTAAATACAAGAAAACTGACTCTTCTTACTGTCTATGTTTTGAACCATTCCTGTGACACTAGTTATAGATTGGGATGCTTCTCTTCAGGTTTACTGTATCCCTCTGACCTCATATTGACGATGAAACACAGAAATTGCATCGGAATGAAATACAAAAGGCTCAATGCCGACTTAAGTACAAGAAGACTGTCTCATCTTACTCTCTATGTTTTGAACCATTCCTGTGACGCTAGTTATAGATTCCGATGCTTCACTTCAGCTTTACTGTAGCCCTCTGACCTTCTTATTGACGATGAAACACAGAAATTGCATCGGAATTAAATACAAAAAGCACAATGCCGACTTAAGTACAAGAAATCCGACTCTTCTTACTGTCTATGTTTGAAACATTCCTGTGACACTTGTTATAGATTCCGATGCTTCACTTCAGGTTTACTGTATCCCTCTGACCTTCTTATTGACGAAGAAACACAGAAAGTGCATCGGAATTAATTACAAAAAGCACAATGCCGACATAAGTACAAGAAAACTGACTCTTCTTAGTGTCTAAGTTTTGAACCATTCCTGTGACACTAGTTATGGATTCCGATGCTTCACTTCAGCTTTACTGTATCCCTCTGAACATCTTATTGACGATGAAACACAGAAATTGCATCGGAATTAAATACAAAAGGCACAATGCTGACTGAAGTACAAGAAGGCTGGCTCTTCATACTGTCTATGTTTTGAACCTTTCCTGTGAGACCGGTTTTAGATTACGATGCTTCACTTCAGGTTTACTGTATCCCATGGACCTTCTTATTGACCACGAAACACAGAAATTGCATCGGAATTAAATACAAAAGGCACAATGCCTACTTAAGTACAAGAAAACTGACTCTTCTTACTGTCTATGTTCTGAACCATTCCTGCATCACTAGTTATAGATTCCGATGCTTCACTTCAGGTTTGCTGCACCCTCTGAAGATCTTATTGACGATGAAACACAGAAATTGCATCGGAATTAAATACAAAAGGGACAATGCCAACTTAAGTACAAGAAAACTGACTCTTCTTACTATCTATATTTTGAACCATTCATGTGACACTAGTTATAGATTCCGATGCTTCACTTCAGGATTAATGTATCCCTTGGACCTTCTTATTGACGATGAAACATAGAAATTGCATCGGAATTAAATACAAAAGGCACAATGCCGACTCAAGTACAAGAAGTCTGACTATTCTTACTGTCTATGTTTTGAACCATTCCTGTCACAGTAGTTATGGATTCGGATGCTCGACTTCAGGTTCACTGCCTCCCTCTGAACTTCTTATTGGCGGTGAAACACAGTAATTGCATCGGAATTAAATACAAAAGGCACAATGCCGACTTAAGTACAAGAAAACTGAATCTTCTTACTGTCTATGTTTTGAACCATTCCTGTGACACTAGTTATAGATCCGATGCTTCACTTCTGGTTTACTGTATCCCTCTGACCTTCTTATAGACGATGAAACACAGATATTGCATCGGAATTAAATACAAAAGGCACAATGCCGACTTAAGTACACGAAAACTGACTCTTCTTACTGTCTATGTTTTGAACCATTCCTGTGACACTAGTTATAGATTCCGATGCTTCACTTCAGGTTTACTGTATCCCTCCGACCTTCTCATTGAAGATGAAACATAGAAATTGCGTCGGAATATAATACGAAATGCACAAAGCCGACTTAAGTACAAGAAGACTGACTCTTCTTACTGTCTATGTTTTGAACCATTCCTGTGACACTAGTTATAGATTCCGATGCTTCACTTTGGGTTTACTGTATCCCTCCGACCTCCTTATTGACGATGAAACGCAGAAATTGCATCTGAGTTAAATACAAAAGGCACAATGACGACTTAAGTACAAGAAAACTGACTCTTCTTACTGTCTATGTTTTGAACCATTCCTGTGACACTAGTTATAGATTGGGATGCTTCTCTTCAGGTTTACTGTATCCCTCTGACCTTATATTGACGATGAAACACAGAAATTGCATCGGAATGAAATACAAAAGGCTCAATGCCGACTTAAGTACAAGAAGACTGTCTCATCTTACTCTCTATGTTTTGAACCATTCCTGTTACGCTAGTTATAGATTCCGATGCTTCACGTCAGCTTTACTGTTGCCCTCTGACCTTCTTATTGACGATGAAACACAGAAATAGCATAGGAATTAAATACAAAAGGCACAATGCCGACTTAAGTACATGAAAACTGACTCTCCTTACTGTCTATGGTTTGAACCATTCCTGTCACACTAGTTATAGATTCCGATGCTTCACTACAGGTTTACTGTATCACTCTGACCTTCTTATTGACGATGAAACACAGATATTGCGACGGAATTATATACAAAAGGCACGATGCCGACTTAAGTACAAGAAAACTGACTCTTCCTACTGTCTATGTTTTGAACCATTCCTGTGACGCTAGTTATAGATTCCGATGCTTCACTTCAGGTTTACTGTATCCCTCTGACCTTCTTATTGACGATGAAACACAGAAATAGCATAGGAATTAAATACAAAAGGCACAATGCCGACTTAAGTACAAGAAAACTGACTCTCCTTACTGTCTATGTTTTGAACCATTCCTGTGACACTAGGTATAGATTCCGATGCTTCACTTCAGCTTTACTGTATCCCTGTGACCTTCTTATTGACGATGAATCACAGAATTTGCATCGGAATTTAATTCAAAAAGCACAATGCCGACTAAAGTACAAGAAAACTGACTCTTCTTACTGTCTATGATTTGTACCATTCCTGAGACACAAGTTATAAATTCCGATGCTTCACTTCAGGTTTACTGTATCCCTCTGACCTTATATTGACGATGAAACACAGAAATTGCATCGGAATGAAATACAAAAGGCTCAATGCCGACTTAAGTGCAAGAAGACTGTCTCGTCTTACTCTCTATGTTTTGAATCATTCCTGTGACACTAGTTATAGATTCCGATGCTTCACTACAAGTTAACTGTATCCCTCTGACCTTCTTATTGACGATGAAACACAGATATTACGTCGGAATTATATACTAAATACACGATGCCGACTTAAGTACAAGAAAACTGACTCTTCTTACTGTCTATGATTTGAACCATTCGTGTGACGCTAGTTATAGATTCCGATGCTTCACTACAGGTTTACTGTATCCCTCTGATCTTCTTATCAACGATGAAACACAGAAATTGCATCGGAATTAAATACAAAAGGCACAATGCCGACTTAAGTACAAGAAAACTTACTCTCCTTACTGTCTATGTTTTGAACCATTCCTGTGACACTAGTTATAGACTCCGATGCTTCACTTCCGATTTACTGTATCCCTCTGACCATCTTATTGACGATGAAACACAGAAATAGCATCGGAATTAAATACAAAAGGCACAATGCCGACTTAAGTACAAGATAACTGACTCTTCTTACTGTCTATGAGTTGAACCATTCATGTGACACTAGTTATAGATTCCGATGCTTCACTTCAGGTTTGCTGTATCCCTCTGACCTTCTTATTGACGATGAAACTTAGATATTGCATCGGAATTAAATACAAAAGGCACAATGCCGACTTAAGTACAAGAAAACTGACTCTTCTTACTGTCTATGTTTTGAACCATTCCTGTGACACTAGTTATAGATTCCGATGCTTCACTTAAGGTTTACTGTATCCCTCTGACCTTCTTACTGACGATGAAACACAGAAATTGAATCGGAATTAAATACAAAAGGCACAATGCCGACTTAAGTACAAGAAAACTGACTCTTCTTACTGTCAATGCTTTGAATCACTCCTGTGAGACTAGTTATAGTTTCGGATGCTTCACTTCAGGTTTACTGTATCCCTCGGACCTTCTTATTGAAGATGAAACATAGAAATTGCATCGTAATTTAATACAAAAGGCACAAAGCCGACTTAAGTAGAAGAAGACAGACTCTTCTTACTGTCTATGTTTTGAACCATTCCTGTGACACTAGTTAAAGATTCCGATGCTTCACTTTAGGTTTACTGTATCCCTCCGACCGCCTTATTGACGATGAAACTCAGAAATTGCATCGGAGTTAAATACAAATGGCACAATGACGACTTAAGTACAAGAAAACTGACTCTTCTTACTGTCTATGTTTTAAACCATTCATGTGACACTAGTTATAGATTCCGATGCCTCACTTCAGGGTTAATGTATCCCTTGGACCTGTTTTTGACGACGAAACACAGAATTTGCATCGGAATTAAATTCAAAAGGCACAATGCCGACTTAAGTACAAGAAAACCGACTCTTCTTACAGTCTATGTTTTGAACCATTCCTGTGACACTAGTTATAGATTCCGATGCTTCACTTCAGGATTAATGTATCCCTTGGACCTTCTTATTGACGACGAAACACAGAATTTGCATTGGAATTAAATTTAAAAGGCACAATGCCGACTTAAGTACAAGAAAACTGACTCTTCTTACAGTCTATGCTTTGAACCATTCCTGTGACACTAGTTATAGATTCCGATGCTTCACTTCAGCTTTACTGTAGCTCTCCGACCTTCTTATTGACGATGAAACACAGAAATTGCATCGGAATTAAATACAGAAGGCACAATTCCGACTCAAGTTCCAGAAGACTGGCTCTTCTTACTGTCTATGATTTGAACCATTCCTTTCACACTAGTTATAGATTCCGATGCTACACTTCAGGTTTGCTGTATCCCTCTGACCTCCTTATTGTCGATGAAACACAGAAATTGCATCGGAATTAAGTACAAAGGGCACAATACCGACTCAAGTACAAGAAGTGTGGCCCTTCTTACTGTCTATGATTTGAACCATTCCTGTCACACTAGTTATGGATTCGGATTCTCGACTTCAGGTTCACTGCCTCCCTCTGAACTTCTTATTGGCGGTGAAACACAGTAATTGCATCGGAATTAAATACAAAAGGCACAATGCCGACTTAAGTACAAGAAAACTGACTCTTCTTACTGTCTATGTTTGAAACATTCCTGTGACACTAGTTATAGATTCCGATGCTTCACTTCAGGATTACTGTATCCCTCTGACCTTCTTATTGACGATGAAACACAGAAAGTGCATCGGAATTAAATACAAAAAGCACAATGCCGACATAAGTACAAGAAAAATGACTCTTCTTAGTGTCTAAGTTTTGAACCATTCCTGGGACACTAGTTATGGATTCCGATGCTTCACTTCAGCTTTACTGTATCCCTCTGAACATCTTATTGACGATGAAACACAGAAATTGCATCGGAATTAAATACAAAAGGCACAATGCTGACTCAAGTACAAGAAGGCTGGCTCTTCATACTGTCTATGTTTTGAACCTTTCCTGTGAGACCGGTTTTAGATTACGATGCTTCACTTCAGGTTTACTGTATCCCATGGACCTTCTTATTGACCACGAAACACAGAAATTGCATCGGAATTAAATAGAAAAGGCACAATGCCGACTTAAGTACACGAAAATTGACTCTTCTTACTGTCTATGTTTTGAACCATTCCTGTGACACTAGTTATAGATTCCGATGCTTCACTTCAGGTTTGCTGTACCCTCTGACGATCTTATTGACGATGAAACACAGAAATTGCATCGGAATTAAATACAAAAGGGACAATGCCAACTTAAGTACAAGAAAACTGACTCTTCTTACTGTCTATATTTTGAACCATTCATGTGACACTAGTTATAGATTCCGATGCTTCACTTCAGGATTAATGTATCCCTTGGACCTTCTTATTGACGATGAAACACAAAAATTGCATCGGAATTAAATACAAAAGGCACAATGCCGACTCAAGTACAAGAAGTCTGACTCTTCTTACTGTCTATGTTTTGAACCATTCCTGTCACAGTAGTTATGGATTCGGATGCTCGACTTCAGGTTCACTGCCTCCCTCTGAACTTCTTATTGGCGGTGAAACACAGTAATTGCATCGGAATTAAATACAAAAGGCACAATGCCGACTTAAGTACAAGAAAACTGAATCTTCTTACTGTCTATGTTTTGAACCATTCCTGTGACACTAGTTATAGATCCGATGCTTCACTTCTGGTTTACTGTATCCCTCTGACCTTCTTATAGACGATGAAACACAGATATTGCATCGGAATTAAATACAAAAGGCACAATGCCGACTTAAGTACACGAAAACTGACTCTTCTTACTGTCTATGTTTTGAACCATTCCTGTGACACTAGTTATAGATTCCGATGCTTCACTTTAGGTTTACTGTATCCCTCCGACCTCCTTATTGACGATGAAACGCAGAAATTGCATCTGAGTTAAATACAATAGGCACAATGACGACTTAAATACAAGAAAACTGACTCTTCTTACTGTCTATGTTTTGAACCATTCCTGTGACACTAGTTATAGATTGGGATGCTTCTCTTCAGGTTTACTGTATCCCTCTGACCTCATATTGACGATGAAACACAGAAATTGCATCGGAATGAAATACAAAAGGCTCAATGCCGACTTAAGTACAAGAAGACTGTCTCGTCTTACTCTCTATGTTTTGAACCATTCCTGTGACGCTAGTTATAGATTCCGATGCTTCACTTCAGCTTTACTGTAGCCCTCTGACCTTCTTATTGACGATGAAACACAGAAATTGCATCGGAATTAAATACAAAAGGCACAATTCCGACTCAAGTACAAGAAGACTGGCTCTTCTTACTGTCTATGTTTTGAACCATTCCTGTGACACTAGTTATAGATTCCGATGCTTCACTACAGGTTTACTGTATCCCTCTGACCTCCTTATTGTCGATGAACACAGAAATGGCATCGGAATTAAATACAAAAGGCACAATGCCACCTGAAGTACAAGAAAACTGAGTCTTCTTACTGTCTATGTTTTGAACAATTCCTGTGACACTAGTTATAGATTCCGATGCTTCACTTCAGGTTTACTGTATCCCTCTGACCTTCTTATAGACGATGAAACACAGATATTACATGGGAATTAAATACAAAAGGCACAATGCCGACTTAAGAACAAGAAAGCTGACTCTTCTTACTGTCTATTTTGAATCATTCCTGTGACACTAGTTATAGATTCCGATGCTTCACTTCAGGTTTACTGTATCCCTCTGACCTTCTTACTGACGAAGAAACTCAGAAATTGCATCGGAATTAAATACAAAAGGCACAATGGCGACTTAAGTACAAGAAAACTGACTCTTCTTACTGTCAATGCTTTGAATCACTCCTGTGACACTAGTTATAGTTTCGGATCCATCACTTCAGGTTTACTGTATCCCTCGGACCTTCTTATTGAGGATGAAACATAGAAATTGCATCGGAGTTAAATACAAAAAGCACAGTGACGACTTAAGTACAAGAAAACTGACTCTTCTTACTGTCTACGTTTTGAACCATTCCTGTGACACTAGTTATAAATTCCGATGCTTCACTTCAGGTGCACTGTATCCCTCTGACCTTCTTATTGACGATGAAACACAGACATTGCATCGGAATTAAATACAAAAGAACAATGCCTACATAAGTACAAGATAACCTACTCTTCTTACTGTCAATGTTTTGAACCATTCCTGTGCCAGTAGTTATAGATTCCGATATTTCACTTCAGCTTTACTGTATCCCTCTGACCTTCTTTTTTACGATGAAACACAGAAATTGCATCGGAATTATATACAAAAGGCACAATGTCCACTTAAGTACAAGAAAACTGACTCGTCTTACTGTCTATGTTTTGAACCATTCCTGTGACACTAGTTATTTATTCCGGTGCTTCACTTCAAGCTTACCGTATCCCTCTGACCTTCTTATAGACGATGAAACACAGAAATTGCATCGGAATTAAATACAAAAGGCACAATGCCGCCTTAAGTACACGAACACTTAATCATCTTACTGTCTATGTTTTGAACCATTTCTGGGACACTAGTTATAGATTCCGAAGCTTCACTTCAGCTTTACTGTATCCCTCTGACCTTCTTTTTTACGATGAAACACAGAAATTGCATCGGAATTATATACAAAAGGCACAATCCCGACTCAAGTACAAGAAGGCTGGCTCTTCATACTTTCTATGTTTTGAACCTTTCCTGTGAGACCGGTTTTAGATTCCGATGTTTCACTTCAGGTTTACTGTATCCCATGGTCCTTCTTATTGACCACGAAACACAGAAATTGCATCGGAATTAAATACAAAAGGCACATGCCTAATTAAGTACAAGAAAACTGATTCTTCTTACTGTCTATGTTTTGAACCATTCCTGTGACACTACTTATAGATTCCGATGCTTCACTTTAGGTTTACTGTATCACTCCGACCTCCTTATTGACGATGAAACTCAGAAATTACATCGGAATTAAATACAAAAGGCACAATGCCTACTTAAGTACAAGAAAATTGACTCCTCCTACTGCCTATGATTTGAACCATTCCTGTGACACTAGTTGTTGTGTCGGTAGCTGGGCCGACACCGTGACGTTGATGGCTGAAAATGAAAGCTAGACTAACGCTGTAGCCGATAGGGCACGCAAGGCATAAAGCAGACGGGCGTGAAGTCTGGAACATGAGAACTTATAAATGAATAAGAAGAAAAGTATGTAGATGCTTTTTACTTATCTTTTTAATAGTCCTTGGAATACATCTCTCTTGAATACTCGTAAGCTATAGGCACTGATACAAATGGCGCCTTGCTAGTTCGTTGCCATTAACTTAGCTGAGGGCTATTCTGTCTCTCGGCTAATGAGAGAGAAAGGCTTCGTACAACTGGGCGATAGCTAGGTTCGCGTACAACTGGGCGATAGCTAGGTTCGCGTACAACTGGGGCGAGTCCACTCTCGTATCACGAGACCTGCCTAGGTGGTGGCGCTAGGTCTGCGATCACAGTGGCGACACGCGGGTCCGACATGTACTACATGGACCGCGGCCGATTTAAGCTACCACCTAGCAAGTGTGGTGTCTGGCGGTGACACCACATTCCTCCCCCGCAAATCGGCGAACGGTCGTGTGATAAGGCTTCCACCCGCCGTGGGGAGGACCACATGTTGGCGTATGCGATGAGGTGGGGAGCCTAACAACAGGCGAGGCTGTGCCACCCGCACCCGGCCATCCGGTCCGAGGGGAGCTAGGAAACGCCTGAAAAACTAGTCCAGGGTGCACGTCAACATGCGGTGTATGCGCCCGTAAAGAAACAGGAGGTACCGAAGGGTCGACCTCCAATGCGTCGGGGTAGCCGACGCGCGATGACGTCATGTGGTCCGGAGCGGGCGGGAGTTCCATGGCGGAGGACAGCTGGTCACGGGAAGCGATCGGCGGCGCGTGACCCTGGGAGGCGCTTGGCGGCTGCAACGAAGCGTCGAATGCGGGCGCCGGCGGCGGGAGAACAAGCGGCGGCGGCGGCGGCTGCTGCTGCTGCAGCGGCGGCGGCGCGTCGCCATGGGGCAAAACGGAAGGCATCGTCGGTAACACCTGGGGATGAGGCGAGCCAGTAGATGGGTCCCCAGGGCGCTGACCGGACGGCACCGTCGCTGAAAGCAGACGGGGAGCGGCAGAACCCGAGCGACGACAGAGGCGCAGCTGATTGAGATGCCGACGCACCTCACCAGAGGCCCCCAAAACCAAATACATCGCGCGGCCGAGGCAGCGAAGAATGCGCCCAGCGAGCCAACGCCGTGAACCTCGATAGTTGCGATAAAATACAACGTCGCCTGGAGCAAAAGCAGGAGTCTGCCGCTGCACAGGAACCTGATGCGGCGGATGCAGCAAAGACATCAAGGTGCGATGAGGACGACCGTAGAGCAACTCAGCCGGCGAGCGACCATCTCGGGGCTGAGAACGATACGAAGACAAAAAGAGCAACAATGCGTCCTCCCGAGAATGCGACTCTTTCAATTTCAACATCTGTGACTTGAAAGTCCGGACCAATCGTTCAGCGGCACCGTTGGACTGAGGCGAAAACGGCGCGGATGTCAGATGTTGAATACCATTGGCCTGGCAGAATGACTGAAATTCTGCGGACATGAATTGTGGGCCATTGTCGGAAACAATAGTCTGCGGAAGACCTTCAATGCAAAAGATAGCAGACAACGCTTGGATGGTGGCGGAGGACGTCGTGGAAGACATCCGGACAACAAAAGGAAAATTACTGAAGGCGTCGACCAGAACCAACCATCGAGCATTCCAGAATGGACCAGCAAACTCAATGTGCAAGCGTTGCCAAGGGGAAGTGGCTTTCGGCCATGCAAAGACTTTCCGCGGCGGTGCGGATTGTTGTTCGGCACACGCCGGGCACGAAGAACACATATTCGTAATCGCAGCATCGATTCCGAACCAAGTACAGTGCTGACGAGCAAGTTGTTTCGTCCGCACTATACCCCAATGTCCTTGGTGAAGAAGCCGTAAAACAGAGGACTGTAACGAACGTGGGACCACGACTCTGGACTGATCATTATCAGAACGCAACAACAAAACACCACGACGAACAAAAAGTCTGTCCTTGTGAGCAAAAAATCGACGAACCAACGGATCCTCAATCCGAGACTTTGACAAAGGCCATTGCGTAGCAACAAAACGTAAAACAGTAGCAAGGACAGGGTCAGCAGCTGTGGCTGTAGCGACACGACGAAAATCAATCGGAAACGATTCGACCACTTCATCGGTTTCCGAATCAATGAACATGCAAGCAAGTTCGGAAGAATCGAATGCTTTATCCTCAGCAACAGGCAAACGGGACAACGCATCGGCGTTGCCGTGCTGAGCAGTGGACCGATACAAGATATCGTAGCGGTACTGCGAGAGGAAAATAGACCAGCGAATGAATTTCTGCGCTGTACGTGGAGGTACAGGCTTGGTCGGATGAAAAAGCGATGTCAAAGGTTTGTGGTCTGTGATGATGGTAAAGTGACGACCATACAAGAAATCATGGAACTTAGTAACACCAAACACGAGAGCCAAAGCTTCTTTCTCTATCTGTGAATAATTTCTTTGCGCAGACGAGAGCAATTTGGACGCAAAGGCAATAGGGCGATCATGGGAGCCAACTTTGTGCGCAAGCACAGCACCGATCCCGAAATCCGATGCATCTACCATCAACAAAAGGGGTTTCTGGGGATCGAATGGCGTAAGGCAAGTATTAGAAAGCAACGCCGATTTCAACTGGCGAAAGGCGCGTTCACATTCCGTCGTCCAGACGAACGGAACACATTTACGGCGTAAGCGATGAAGCGGAGCTGAAATGGAAGAGGCATTGCGCACATATTTATGATAATAGTTAATTTTACCCAACACACTCTGTAGCTGTTTCAGATTTTGAGGGGAAGGCAAATCGTGTATGGCACGGAGGTGCTCTGGACTTGGATGTATGCCTTGGGCATTAATGACATGTCCCAGGTATGGTAAGTCACGAGCAAAAAACACACATTTGTCCTTCCTCAAGCGAAGACCATTTTGCCGCAAGACCTGAAATAATGTTCGTAAATTCGCAAGATGATCTTCTTCTGTCTGTCCGGAGATCACTATATCGTCCAGATAGTTTGCTGCAGTAGGGACCGACGCACAAATAGTTTGTAAATATTGCTGAAACAAGGCAGGGGCGGATGCACACCCGAAAGGCAGTCTTTTGAAGCGGTACAATCCAAGATGCGTGTTAACCACCAATACGCGCTGGGATTCGTCGTCCACCGGTATTTGCAAGTACGCATCGGCTAGGTCCAACTTTGAAAAATATTTTCCCGGGCACAGTTTAGCAAAAAGATCTTCCGGGCGGGGCAACGGAAAAGTAGCAGTCACTAGCTGTGGATTCACTGTGGCCTTGAAGTCCACGCAAAGTCTCAATTTTCCGGAAGGTTTTGGCAAAATGACTAAGGGTGAGGCCCAGAGAGAAGCTTGCACACGTTCAATTACACCCTGTGATTCGAGATCGTGTAACGTTCTTGCGACCTCATCACGCAATGCGTGGGGAACATTGCGCGCCCTGAAAAATTTCGGTTGCGCGTTTACCTTCAGTTCTAAATGTGCTTCATAGTTTTTAGCGCAACCTAAGCCCGGTGCAAAAATGTCTGCAAATTCGTCACACAGCCGAGAAACACTGTCTGTAGGCACAGTCTGATTCACTGATAGGACCTGATTTACAATAGACATGTTAAACAACTTAAATAAATCTAGACCAAACAAGTTCACTGCAGAAGAAGAACGAAGAACGTAAAATGACACAAGTTTTGTTTGTCCCTGGTATGTTGCAAGAAGACTGCACTGTCCTAACACAGGAATTTTCTGTCCGGAATATGTAGTTAGCTTAACATTTGCGGAACGCAACGGAGGTTTGCCCAGTTGTTTGTACGTGTCGTGATTGAGCAAAGAAACTGCAGCTCCGGTATCGAGCTGGAATGGTATCACTTTGCCTGCAAAGTCTAAGTCCACAAAAAGTTTATTGTCCTGCTGACGACAAAAGCGACTGTTTTGTGCAATTGGAACAGACACTGGTACAGAATCACTGGCTAATTGACGTGATTTCCGGCGACTTCGACGCACAGTTTTTGTGGGACGAACACAGTTACAGTTAGAGAAAGTGTCACTGGACGAAGGGGAATTAACGACATGAATGTCCATAGGCGAAGGTCCACGAGCCTGAGTGTCCCTGGTTCGATTCCGGCGCGAAGCAAAGGGCCTGGAATGATTGTGATTGTCTGATCTGAGCTTTTTCTGGCAAACACTTTGAACATGTCCTTTCTTATTGCAGAAAAAGCAAATAGCTTGGCGTGACGGGCAATGTTCACGCGAATGTCTAGTAGCACACCGCGGGCATGATTTCACTACATTTGTGTGCTGGCGCGGCACACCTGGCTTAGCACGCGGCGGTCGCTGTGTCGACGTGCGCAAGGCCCGGTTACCGGGCCGCGCAGCGCGTCCAGCGGGCCGGTTAATGTTACACACGGCTGGCGAAGTTTCAAAAGATTCCTGAGCACAGTCAAGGGTGTCCTGTCTATCCAATATGTCTATGACTTGTTGAAGGGAGGGATTAACTAGTTTCAAAATTTGCTCCCGTATGCGAACATCAGAAACGTTCTGTGCAATTGCATCACGCACCATGGTATCGGAATAAGAAAGACCACAGTCACATTCAAAGGCACAGTCCCTAGTAAGTCCTTGCAATGTTGCTACCCACTCCCTATTAGTTTGACCGGCCGTACGTTTTGTACGAAAAAAAGTATACCGTTTTGCAACCACATTAACTGTTTCTTTGAAATAGGCATCTAATGCAGACAAAATTTCCTCGTAGGACAGAGTTGCTACGTCTCGTCGGGGAAACAATTTCACTATCACACGGTATGTGGACACACCGACACAAGAAAGCAAAAACGGCTGCCGCTCATTACCTTGAATTCTGTAGGCAGCGAGGTGAAAGTTGAACTGGCGAGACCACTCTTGCCACGTCTCATCGGCTGCCACGTATGGTCGAAAGGGAGGTGCAACAGCGTTCAGTGGCAGCGGTAGCGAAGAAGCGGCGGCGGCCGCATCGGTGTGCAGCGCACGTTGACCCTGGACGAGCTGTCCAAGGGCATCCAATAACGCCTGCGTCTGCCGATTCTGCAAGCGATAAAATTCGGACAGTACATCTGGAGAATGTGGCGAAGCCATGACACAATTAAATGTAAGCAATCAGAAAAAGTTCACTTTTCCCTCGTCGCCAATAAATGTTGTGTCGGTAGCTGGGCCGACACCGTGACGTTGATGGCTGAAAATGAAAGCTAGACTAACGCTGTAGCCGATAGGGCACGCAAGGCATAAAGCAGACGGGCGTGAAGTCTGGAACATGAGAACTTATAAATGAATAAGAAGAAAAGTATGTAGATGCTTTTTACTTATCTTTTTAATAGTCCTTGGAATACATCTCTCTTGAATACTCGTAAGCTATAGGCACTGATACAAATGGCGCCTTGCTAGTTCGTTGCCATTAACTTAGCTGAGGGCTATTCTGTCTCTCGGCTAATGAGAGAGAAAGGCTTCGTACAACTGGGCGATAGCTAGGTTCGCGTACAACTGGGCGATAGCTAGGTTCGCGTACAACTGGGGCGAGTCCACTCTCGTATCACGAGACCTGCCTAGGTGGTGGCGCTAGGTCTGCGATCACAGTGGCGACACGCGGGTCCGACATGTACTACATGGACCGCGGCCGATTTAAGCTACCACCTAGCAAGTGTGGTGTCTGGCGGTGACACCACACTAGTTATAGATTCTGATGCTTCACTTCAGGTGTACTGTATCCCTCCGACCTTCTTATTGACGATGAAACACAGAAATTGCATCGGAATTAAATACAAAAGCACAATGCCTACTTAAGTACTAGCTAAATGACTCTTCTTACTGTCTACGTTTTGAACTATTCCTGTGCCACTAGTTACAGATTTCGATGCTTCACATCAGGTTTATTGTATCCCTCTGACCTTCTTATTGACGATGAAACACAGATTTTGCATCGGAATTAAATACAAAAGGCACAATGCCGTCTTAAGTACACGAACACTTAATCATCTTACTGTCTATGTTTTGAACCATTTCTGTGACACTAGTTATAGATTCCGATGCTTCACTTCAGGTTTACTGTATCCCTTTTACCTTCGTATTGACGATGAAACACCGAAATTTCATCGGAATTAAATACAAAAGTTACAATGTCCACTTAAGTACAAGAAAACTGACTCGTCTTACTGTCTATGTTTTGAACCATTCCTGTGACACTAGTTATATATTCCGATGCTTCACTTCAAGCTTACTGTATCCGTCTGACCTTCTTATTGACGATGAAACACAGAAATTGCATCGGAATTAAATACAAAAGGATCAATGCCGACTTAAGTACAAGAAGACTGACTCTTCTTACTGTCTATGTTTTGAACCATTCCTGTGACACTAGTTATAGATTCCGATTCTTCACTTCAGGTTTACTGTATCCCTGGGATCTTATTATTGACGACGAAACACAGAAATTGCATCGGAATTAAATACAAAAGGCACAATGCCGACTTAAGTACAAAAAAACTGACTCTTCTTACTATCTATGTTTTGAACCATTCCTGTGACACTAGTTATAGATTCCGAAGCTACACTTCAGGTTTACTGTATCCCTCTGACCTCCTTATTGACGATGAAACACAGAAATTGCATCGGAATTAAATATAAAAGGCACAATGCCGACCCAAGTACAAGGAGACTGGCTCTACTTACTGTCTATGTTATAAACCATTCCTGTGACACTAGTTATAGATTCCGATGCTACAATTCAGTTTTACTGTATCCCTCTGACCTTCTTATTGACGATGAAACACAGAAATAGCATCGGAATTAAATGCAAAGGGCACAATGCCGACTCAAGTACAAGAAGTCTGGCTCTTCTTACTGTCTATGATTTGAACCATTCCTGTCACACTAGTTATGGATTCGGATGCTCGACTTCAGGTTCACTGCCTCCCTCTGAACTTCTTATTGGCGGTGAAACACAGTAATTGCATCGGAATTAAATACAAAAGGCACAATGCCCACTTAAGTACAAGAAAACTGACTCTTCTTACTGTCTATGTTTTGAACCATTCCTGTGACACTAGTTATAGATTCCGATGCTTCACTTCAGGTTTACTGTATCCATCTGTCCTTCTTATTGACGAGGAAACACAGATATTGCATCGGAATTAAATAGAAAAGGCACAATGCCGACTTAAGTACAAGAAAACTGACTATGTTTTGAACCATTCCTGTGACACTAGTTATAGATTCCGATGCTTCACTGCAGGTTTACTGTATCCCTCTGACCTCCTTATTGACGATGAAACACAGAAATTTCATCGGAATTAAATACAAAGGGCACAATTAAGACTTAAGTACAAGATAACTGACTCTTGTTACTGGCTATCTTTTGAACCATTCCTGTGACACTAGTTATAGATTCCAATGTTTCAATTCAGGTTTACCGTATCCCTCTGACCTTCTTATTGACGATGAAACACAGAAATTGCATCGGAATTAAATAGAAAAGGCACAATGCCGACTTAAGTACACGAAAATTGACTCTTCTTACTGTCTATGTTTTGAACCATTCCTGTGACACTAGTTATGGATTCCGATGCTTCACTTCAGCTTTACTGTATCCCTCTGAACATCTTATTGACGATGAAACACAGAAATTGCATCGGAATTAAATACAAAAGGCACAATGCTGACTCAAGTACAAGAAGGCTGGCTCTTCATATTATCTATGTTTTGAACCTTTCCTGTGAGACCGGTTTTAGATTACGATGCTTCACTTCAGGTTTACTGTATCCCATGGACCTTCTTATTGACCACGAAACACAGAAATTGCATCGGAATTAAATACAAAAGGCACAATGCCTACTTAAGTACAAAAAAACTGACTCTTCTTACTGTCTATGTTCTGAACCATTCCTGTGAAACTAGTTATAGATTCCGATGCATCACTTCGGGTTTGCTGTACCCTCTGACGATCTTATTGACGATGAAACACAGAAATTGCATCGGAATTAACTACAAAAGGGACAATGCCAACTTGAGTACAAGAAAACTGACTCTTCTTACTGTCTATGTTTTGAACCATTCATGTGACACTAGTTATACATTCCGATGCTTCACTTCAGGATTAATGTATCCCTTGGACCTTCTTATTGACGATGAAACACAGAAATTGCATCGGAATTAAATACAAAAGGAACAATTCCGACTCAAGTTCCAGAAGACTGGCTCTTCTTACTGTCTATGCTTTGAACCATTCCTTTGACACTAGTTATAGATTCCGATGTTTCACTTCAGGTTTACTGTATCCCTCTGACCTCTTTATTGTCGATGAAACACAGAAATTGCATCGGAATTAAATACAAAAGGCACAATGCCGACTCAAGTACAAGAAGTCTGACTCTTCTTACTGTCTATGGTTTGAACCATTCCTGTCACACTAGTAATGGATTCGGATGCTCGACTTCAGGTTCACTGCCTCCCTCTGAACTTCTTATTGGCGGTGAAACACAGTAATTGCATCGGAATTAAATACAAAAGGCACAATGCCGACTTAAGTACAAGAAAACTGAATCTTCTTACTGTCTTTGCTTTGAACCATTCCTGTGACACTAGTTATAGATTCCGATGCTTCACTTAGGGTTTACTGTATCCCTCTGACCTTCTTACCGACGATGAAACACAGAAATTGCATCGGAACTAAATACAAAAGGCAAAACGCCGACTTAAGTACAAGAAAACTGACTCTTCTTTCTGTCAATGCTTTGAATCACTCCTGTGACACTAGTTATAGTTTCGGATGCTTCACTTCAGGTTTACTGTATCCCTCGGACCTTCTCATTGAAGATGAAACATAGAAATTGCATCGGAATATGATACAAAAGGCACAAAGCCGACTTCAGTACAAGAAGACTGACTCTTCTTACTGTCTATGTTTTGAACCATTCCTGTGACACTAGTTATAGATTCCGATGCTTCACTTCATGTTTACTGTATCAGTCTGACCGTCTTATTGACGATGAAACACAGAAATTGCATCGGAATTATATACAAAAGGCACAATGCCTACTTAAGTACAAGAAAACTGACTCTTCTTACTGTCTACGTTTTGAACCATTCCTGTGACCCTAGTTATAAATTCTGATGCTTCACTTCAGGTGCACTGTATCCCTCTGACCTTCTTATTGACGATGAAACACAGAAATTGCATCGGAATTAAATACAAAAGAACAATGACTACTTAAGTACAAGAAAACTAACTCTTCTTACTGTCTATGTTATGAACCATTCCTGTGCCAGTAGTTATAGATTCTGATGTTTCACATCAGGTTTATTGTATCCCTCTGACCTTCTTATTGACGATGAAACACAGATATTGCATCGGAACTAAATACAAAAGGCACAATGCCGTCTTAAGTACAAGATATCTGAATCTTCTTACTGTCTATGTTTTGAACCATTCCTGTGACACTAGTTATAGATTCCGATGTTTCACTTCAAGCTTACCGTATCCCTCTGACCTTCTTATAGACGATGAAACACAGAAATTGCATCGGAATTAAATACAAATGGCTCAATGCCGACTTAAGTACAAGAAGACTGACTCTTCCTACAGTCTATGCTTTGAAGCATTCCTGTGACACTAGTTTGGGATTCCGATTTTTCACTTCAGGTTTACTGAATCCCGCTGACCTTCTTATTGACGATGAAACACAGAAATAGCATCGGAATTAAATACAAAAGACACAATGCCGACTCAAATACAAGAAGGCTGGCTCATCTTACTGTCTATGTTATGAATCTTTCCTGTGAGACCGGATTTAGATTCCGATGCTTCACTTCAGACTTACTGTATCCCATGGATCTTGTTATTGACCACGAAACACAGAAATTGCATCGGAATTAAATACAAAAGGCACAATGCCTACTTAAGTACAAGAAAACTAACTCTTCTTACTGTCTATGTTATGAACCATTCCTGTGACAGCAGTTATAGATTCCGATGCCTCACTTCAGGTTTACTGTATCACTCTGACCTTCTTATTGACGATGAAACACAGAAATTGCATCGGAATCAAATACAAAAAGCACAATGCCGACTGAAGTACAAGAAAACTGACTCTTCTTACTGACTAAGTTTTGAACCATTCCTGTGACACCAGTTATAGATTCTGATGCTTCACTTCAGGTGTACTGTATCCCTCCGACCTTCTTATTGACGATGAAACACAGAAATTGCATCGGAATTAAATACAAAAGCACAATGCCTACTAAAGTACTAGCTAAATGACTCTTCTTACTGTTTACGTTTTGAACTATTCCTGTGCCACTAGTTACAGATTTCGATGCTTCACATCAGGTTTATTGTATCCCTCTGACCTTCTTATTGACGATGAAACACAGATATTGCATCGGAATTAAATACAAAAGGCACAATGCCGTCTTAAGTACACGAACACTTAATCATCTTACTGTCTATGTTTTGAACCATTTCTGGGACACTAGTTATAGATTCCGATGCTTCACTTCAGGTTTACTGTAATCCCCTGACTTTCGTATTGACGATGAAACACCAAAATTTCATCGGAATTAAATACAAAAAGCACAATGCCGACTTAAGTACAAGAAAACTGACTCTTCTTACTGTCTAAGTTTTGAACCATTCCTGTGACACTAGTTATGGATTCCGATGCTTCACTTCAGCCTTATTGTATCCCTCTGACCTTCTTATTGACGATGAAACACAGAAATTGCATCGGAATTAAATACAAACGGGACAATGCCGACTCAAGTACAAGAAGGCTGGCTCTACATACTGTCTACGTTTTGAACCTTTCCTGTGAGGCCGGTTTTAGATTCCGATGCTTCACTTCAGGTTTACTGTATCCCATGGACCTTCTTATTGACCACGAAACACAGAAATTGCACCGGAATTAAATACAAAAGGCACAATGCCTACTTAAGTACAAGAAAACTGACTCTTCTTACTGTCTATGTTTTGAACCATTCCTGTGGCACTAGTTATAGATTCCGATGCTTCACTTCAGGTTTACTGTATCCCTCTGACCTTATATTGACGATGAAACACAGAAAATGCATCGGAATTAAATACAAAAGGCTCAATGCCGAACTAAGTACAAGAAGACTGTCTCATCTTACTCTCTATGTTTTGAACCATTCCTGTGACACTAGTTATAGATTCCGATGCTTCACTTCAGCTTTACTGTATCCCTCTGACCTTCTTATTGACGATGAAACACAGAAATTGCATCGGAATTAAATACAAAAGGCACAATTCCGACTCAAGTACAGGAAGACTGGCTCTTCTTACTGTCTATGTTTTGAACCATTCCTGTGACACTAGTTATAGATTCCGATGCTTCACGTCAGGTTTACTGTATCCCTCTGACCGCCTTATTGTTGATGAAACACAGTTATTGCATCGGAATTAAATACAAAAGGGACAATGCCAACTTAAGTACAAGAAAACTGACTCTTCTTACTGTCTATATTTTGAAACATTCATGTGACACTAGTTATAGATTCCGATGCTTCACTTCAGGATTAATGTATCCCTTGGACCTTCTTATTG
Source organism: Schistocerca piceifrons (assembly GCF_021461385.2). Taxonomy (NCBI): domain Eukaryota; kingdom Metazoa; phylum Arthropoda; class Insecta; order Orthoptera; family Acrididae; genus Schistocerca; species Schistocerca piceifrons. The sequence continues at coordinate 44,747 of NW_025729006.1, read as the reverse complement.
ACGATGAAACACAGAAATTGCATCGGAATTAAATACAAAAGGCACAATGCCGACTCAAGTACAAGGAGTCTGACTCTTCTTACTGTCTATGTTTTGAACCATTCCTGTCACACTAGTTATGGATTCGGATGCTCGACTTCAGGTTCACTGCCTCCCTCTGAACTTCTTATTGGCGGTGAAACACAGTAATTGCATCGGAATTAAATACAAAAGGCACAATGCCGACTTAAGTACAAGAAAACTGAATCTTCTTACTGTCTATGTTTTGAACCATTCCTGTGACACTAGTTAGAGATTCCGATGCTTCACTTCTGGTTTACTGTATCCCTCTGACCTTCTTATGGACGATGAAACACAGATATTGCATCGGAATTAAATACAAAAGGCACAATGCCGACTTAAGTACACGAAAACTGACTCTTCTTACTGTCTATGTTTTGAACCATTCCTGTGACACTAGTTATAGATTCCGATGCTTCACTTCAGGTTTACTGTATCCCTCCGACCCTCTCATTGAAGATGAAACATAGAAATTGCATCGGAATATAATACAAAATGCACAAAGCCGACTTAAGTACAAGAAGACTGACTCTTCTTACTGTCTATGTTTTGAACCATTCCTGTGACACTAGATATAGATTCCGATGCTTCACTTTAGGTTTACTGTATCCCTCCGACCTCCTTATTGACGATGAAACGCAGAATTTGCATCGGAGTTAAATACAAAAGGCACAATGACGACTTAAGTACAGGAAAACTGACTCTTCTTACTGTCTATGTTTTGAACCATTCCTGTGACACTAGTTATAGATTGGGATGCTTCTCTTCAGGTTTACTGTATTCCTCTGACCTTATATTGACGATGAAACACAGAAATTGCATCGGAATGAAATACAAAAGGCTCAATGCCGACTTAAGTACAAGAAGACTGTCTCATCTTACTCTCTATGTTTTGAACCATTCCTGTGACGCTAGTTATAGATTCCGATGCTTCACTTCAGCTTTATTGTAGCCCTCTGACCTTCTTATTGACGATGAAACACAGAAATTGCATCGGAATTAAATACAAAAGGCACAATTCCGACTCAAGTACAAGAAGACTGGCTCTTCTTACTGTCTATGTTTTGAACCATTCCTGTGACACTAGTTATAGATTCCGATGCTTCACTTCAGTTTTACTGTATCCCTCTGACCTTCTTATAGACGATGAAACACAGATATTATATGGGAATTAAATACAAAAGGCACAATGCCGACTTAAGGACAAGAAAACTGACTCTTCTTACTGTCTATGTTTTGAATCATTCCTGTGACACTAGTTATAGATTCCGATGCTTCACTTCAGGTTTACTGTATCCCTCTGACCTTCTTACTGACGAAGAAACTCAGAAATTGCATCGGAATTAAATACAAAAGTCACAATGCCGACTTAAGTACAAGAAAATTGACTCTTCTTACTGTCAATGCTTTGAATCACTCCTGTGACACTAGTTATAGTTTCGGATGCATCACTTCAGGTTTACTGTATCCCTCGGACCTTCTTATTGAGGATGAAACATAGAAATTGCATCGGAATTAAATACAAAAGGCACAGTGACGACTTAAGTACAAGAAAACTGACTCTTCTTACTGTCTATGTTTTGAACCATTCCTGTGACACTAGTTATAAATTCTGATGCTTCACTTCAGGTGCACTGTATCCCTCTGACCTTCTCATTGACGATGAAACACAGACATTGCATCGGAATTAAATACAAAAGAACAATGCCTACTTAAGTACAAGATAACCTACTCTTCTTACTGTCAATGTTTTGAACCATTCCTGTGCCAGTAGTTATAGATTCCGATGTTTCACTTCAGCTTTACTGAATCCCTCTGACCTTCTTTCTTACGATGAAACACAGAAATTGCGTCGGAATTATATACAAAAGGCACAATGTCCACTTAAGTACAAGAAAACTGACTCGTCTTACTGTCTATGTTTTGAACCATTCCTGTGACACTAGTTATTTATTCCGATGCTTCACTTCAAGCTTACCGTATCCGTCTGACCTTCTTATTGACGATGAAACACAGAAATTGCATCGGAATTAAATACAAACGGCTCAATGCCGACTTAAGTACAAGAAGACTGACTCTTCTTACTGTCTATGCTTTGAAGCATGCCTGTGACACTAGTTTGGGATTCCGATATTTCACTTCAGGTTTACTGAATCCCGCTGACCTTCTTATTGACGATGAAACATAGAAATAGCATCGCAATTCAATACAAAAGACACAATGCCGACTCAAATACAAGAGGGCTGGCTCTTCTTACTGTCTCTGTTATGAACCTTTCCTGTGAGACCGGATTTAGATTCCGATGCTTCACTTCAGACTTACTGTATCCCATGGACCTTGTTATTGACCACGAAACACAGAAATTGCATCGGAATTAAATACAAAAGGCACAATGCCTACTTAAGTACAAGAAAACTATCTCTTCTTACTGTCTATGTTATGAACCATTCCTGTGACAGCAGTTATAGATTCCGATGCCTCACTTCAGGTTTACTGTATCACTCTGACCTTCTTATTGACGATGAAACACAGAAACTGCATCGGAATCAAATACAAAAAGCACAATGCCGACTGAAGTACAAGAAAACTGACTCTTCTTACCGTCTAAGTTTTGAACCATTCCTGTGACACCAGTTATAGATTCCGATGCTTCACTTCAGCTTTACTGTATCCCTCTGACCTTCTTTTTTACGATGAAACACAGAAATTGCATCGGAATTATATACAAAAGGCACAATGCCGACTCAAGTACAAGAAGGCTGGCTCTTCATACTGTCTATATTTTGAACCTTTCCTGTGAGACCGGTTTTAGATTCCGATGTTTCACTTCAGGTTTACTGTATCCCATGGTCCTTCTTATTGACCACGAAACACAGAAATTGCATCGGAATTAAATACAAAAGGCACATTGCTAATTAAGTACAAGAAAACTGATTCTCCTTACTGTCTATGTTTTGAACCATTCCTGTGACACTAGTTATAGATTCCGATGCTTCACTTTAGGTTTACTGTATCCCTCCGACCTCCTTATTGACGATGAAACTCAGAAATTACATCGGAATTAAATACAAAAGGCACAATGACTACTTAAGTACAAGGAAACCGACTCTTCTTACTGTCTATGTTTTGAACCATTCCTGTGACACTAGTTATAGATTGCAGTGCCTCACTTCTTGTTTACTGTATCAGTCTGACCTTCTTATTGACGATGAAGCACAGAAATTGCATCGGAATTATATACAAAAGGCACAAAGCCTACTTAAGTACAAGAAAACTGACTCTTCTTACTGTCTATGCCTTGAACCATTCCTGTGACACTAGTTATAGATTCTGATGCTTCACTTCAGGTGTACTGTATCCCTCCGACCTTTTTATTGACGATGAAACACAGAAATTGCATCGGAATTAAATACAAAAGCACAATGCCTACTTAAGTACTAGCTAAATGACTCTTCTTACTGTCTACGTTTTGAACTATTCCTGTGCCACTAGTTACAGATTTCGATGCTTCACATCAGGTTTATTGTATCCCTCTGACCTTCTTATTGACGATGAAACACAGATTTTGCATCGGAATTAAATACAAAATGCACAATGCCGTCTTAAGTACACGAACACTTAATCATCTTACTGTCTATGTTTTGAACCATTTCTGTGACACTAGTTATAGATTCCGATGCTTCACTTCAGGTTTACTGTATCCCTTTTACCTTCGTATTGACGATGAAACAATGAAATTTCATCGGAATTAAATACAAAAGTTACAATGTCCACTTAAGTACAAGAAAACTGACTCGTCTTACTGTCTATGTTTTGAACCATTCCTGTGACACTAGTTATATATTCCGATGCTTCACTTCAAGCTTACTGTATCCCTCTGACCTTCTTATTGACGACGAAACACAGAAATTGCATCGGAATTAAATACAAAATGCACAATGCCGACATAAGTACAAAAAAACTGACTCTTCTTACTATCTATGTTTTGAACCATCCTGTGACACTAGTTATTGATTCCGAAGCTACACTTCAGGTTTACTGTATCCCTCTGACTTCCTTATTGACGATGAAACACAGAAATTGCATCGGAATTAAATATAAAAGGCACAATGCCTACTCAAGTACAAGGAGACTGGCTCTTCTTACTGTCTATGTTATAAACCATTCCTGTGACACTAGTTATAGATTCCGATGCTACAATTCAGTTTTACCTTATCCCTCTGACCTTCTTATTGACGATGAAACACAGAAATAGCATCGGAATTAAATACAAAGGGCACAATGCCGACTCAAGTACAAGAAGTCTGGCTCTTCTTACTGTCTATGATTTGAACCATTCCTGTCACACTAGTTATGGATTCGGATGCTCGACTTCAGGTTCACTGCCTCCCTCTGAACTTCTTATTGGCGGTGAAACACAGTAATTGCATCGGAATGAAATACAAAAGGCACAATGCCGACTTAAGTACAAGAAAACTCACTCTTCTTACTGTCTATGTTTTGAACCATTAATGTGACACTAGTTATAGATTCCGATGCTTCACTTCAGGTTTACCGTATCCCTCTGACGTTCTTATTGACGATGAAACACAGAAATTGCATCGGAATTAAATAGAAAAGGCACAATGCCGACTTAAGTACACGAAAATTGACTCTTCTTACTGTCTATGTTTTGAACCATTCCTGTGACACTAGTTATGGTTTCCGATGCTTCACTTCAGCTTTACTGTATCCCTCTGAACTTCTTATTGACGATGAAACACAGAAATTGCATCGGAATTAAATACAAAAGGCACAATGCTGACTCAAGTACAAGAAGGCTGGCTCTTCATACTGTCTATGTTTTGAACCTTTCCTGTGAGACCGGTTTTAGATTACGATGCTTCACTTCAGGGTTACTGTATCCCATGGACCTTCTTATTGACCACGAAACACAAAATTGCATCGGTGTTAAATACAAAAGGCACTATGCCTACTTAAGTACAAGGAAACTGACTCTTCTTACTGTCTATGTTCTGAACCATTCCTGTGAAACTAGTTATAGATTCCGATGCATCACTTCAGGTTTGCTGTACCCTCTGACGATCTTATTGACGATGAAACACAGAAATTGCATCGGAATTAACTACAAAAGGGACAATGCCAAGTTAAGTACAAGAAAACTGACTCTTCTTACTGTCTATGTTTTGAACCATTCCTTTGACACTAGTTATAGATTCCGATGCTTCACTTAGGGTTTACTGTATCCCTCTGACCTTCTTACTGACGATGAAACACAGAAATTGCATCGGAATTAAATACAAAAGGCAAAATGCCGACTTAAGTACAAGAAAACTGACTCTTCTTTCTGTCAATGCTTTGAATCACTCCTGTGACACTAGTTATAGTTTCGGATGCTTCCCTTCAGGTTTACTGTATCCCTCGGACCTTCTCATTGAAGATGAAACATAGAAATTGCATCGGAATATAATACAACAGGCACAAAGCCGACTTCAGTACAAGAAGACTGACTCTTCTTACTGTCTATGTTTTGAACCATTCCTGTGACACTTGTTATAGATTCCGATGCTTCACTTTAGGTTTACTGTATCCCTCCGACCTCCTTATTGACGATGAAACTCAGAAATTGCATCGGAGTTAAATACAAAAGGCACAATGACGACTTAAGTACAAGAAAACTGACTCTTCTTACTGTCTATGTTTTGAACCATTCCTGTGACACTAGTTATAGATTGGGATGCTTCTCTTCAGGTTTACTGTATCCCTCTGACCTTATATTGGCGATGAAACACAGAAATTGCATCGGAATTAAATACAAAAGGCTCAATGCCGACTTAAGTACAAGAAGACTGTCTCATCTTACTCTCTATGTTTTGAGCCATTCCTGTGACACTAGTTATAGATTCCGATGCTTCACTTCAGCTTTACTGTAGCCCTCTGACCTTCTTATGGACGATGAAACACAGAAATTGCATCGGAATTAAATACAAAAGGCACAATTCCGACTCAAGTACAGGAAGACTGGCTCTTCTTACTGTCTATGTTTTGAACCATTCCTGTGATACTAGTTATAGATTCCGATGCTTCACTTCAGGTTTACTGTATCCCTCTGACCTCCTTATTGTCGATGAACACTGAAATTCCATCGGAATTAAATACAAAAGGCACAATGCCGACTGAAGTACAAGAAAACTGAGTCTTCTTACTGTCTATGTTTTGAACAATTCCTGTGACACTAGTTATAGATTCCGATGCTTCACTTCAGGTTTACTGTATCCCTCTGACCTTCTTATAGACGATGAAACACAGATATTACATCGGAATTAAATACAAAATACACAATGCCGACTTAAGAACAAGAAAACTGACTCTTCTTACTGTCTATGTTTTGAATCATTCCTGTGACACTAGTTATAGATTCCGGTGCTTCACCTCAGGTTTACTGTATCCCTCTGACCTTCTTACTGACGACGAAACACAGAAATTGCATCGGAATTAAATACAAAAGGCACAATGCCGACTTAAGTACAAGAAAACTGACTCTTCTTACTGTCAATGCTTTGAATCACTCCTGTGACACTAGTTATAGTTTCGGATGCATCACTTCAGGTTTGCTGTATCACTCGGACCTTCTTATTGAAGATGAAACATAGAAATTGCATCGGAATTAAATACAAAAGTCACAGTGACGACTTAAGTACAAGAAAACTGATTCTTCTTACTGTCTATGTTTTGAACCATTCCTGTGACACTAGTTATAGATTCCGATGCTTCACTTCATGTTTACTGTATCAGTCTGACCGTCTTATTGACGTTGAAACACAGAAATTGCATCGGAATTATATACAAAAGGCACAATGCCTACTTAAGTACAAGAAAACTGACTCTTCTTACTGTCTACGTTTTGAACCATTCCTGTGACCCTAGTTATAAATTCTGATGCTTCACTTCAGGTGCACTGTGTCCCTCTGACCTTCTTATTGACGATGAAACACAGAAATTGCATCGGAATTAAATACAAAAGTACAATGACTACTCAAGTACAAGATAACCTACTCTTCTTACTGTCAATGTTTTGAACCATTCCTGTGCCAGTAGTTATAGATTCCGATGTTTCACATCAGGTTTATTGTATCCCTCTGACCTTCTTATTGACGATGAAACACAGATATTGCATCGGAACTAAATACAAAAGGCACAATGCCGTCTTAAGTACATGAAATCTGAATCTTCTTACTGTCTATGTTTTGAACCATTCCTGTGACACTAGTTATAGATTCCGATGCTTCACTTCAGGTTTACTGTATCCCTCTGACCTTCTTATTGACGATGAAACACAGAAATTTCATCGGAATTAAATACAAAAGACACAATGTCCACTTAGGTACAAGAAAACTGACTCGTCTTACTGTCTGTGCTTTGAACCATTCCTGTGACACTAGTTATTTATTCCGGTGCTTCACTTCAAGCTTACCGTATCCCTCTGACCTTCTTATGGACGATGAAACACACAAATTGCATCGGAATTAAATACAAATGGCTCAATGCCGACTTAAGTACAAGAAGACTGACTCTTCTTACTGTCTATGCTTTGAAGCATTCCTGTGACACTAGTTTGGGATTCCGATTTTTCACTTCAGGTTTACTGAGTCCCGCTGACCTTCTTACTGACGATGAAACACAGAAATAGCATCGGAATTAAATACAAAAGACACAATGCCGACTCAAATACAAGAAGGCTGGCTCTTCTTACTGTCTATGTTATGAATCTTTCCTGTGAGACCGGATTTAGATTCCGATGCTTCACTTCAGACTTACTGTATCCCATGGACCTTGTTATTGACCACGAAACACAGAAATTGCATCGGAATTAAATACAAAAGCACAATGCCTACTTAAGTACTAGCTAAATGACTCTTCTTACTGTTTACGTTTTGAACTATTCCTGAGCCACTACTTACAGATTTCGATGCTTCACATCAGGTTTATTGTATCCCTCTGACCTTCTTATTGACGATGAAACACAGATATTGCATCGGAATTAAATACAAAAGGCACAATGCCGCCTTAAGTACACGAACACTTAATCATCTTACTGTCTATGTTTTGAACCATTTCTGTGACACTAGTTATAGATTCCGATGCTTCACTTCAGGTTTACTGTATCCCTTTTACCTTCGTATTGACGATGAAACACCGAAATTTCATCGGAATTAAATACAAAAGTTACAATGTCCACTTAAGTACAAGAAAACTGACTCGTCTTACTGTCTATGTTTTGAACCATTCCTGTGACACTAGTTATATATTCCGATGCTTCACTTCAAGCTTACTGTATCCCTCTGACCTTCTTATTGACGATGAAACACAGAAATTGCATCGGAATTAAATACAAAAGGCTCAATGCCGACTTAAGTACTAGAAGACTGACTCTTCTTACTGTCTATGCTTTGAACCATTCCTGTGACACTAGTTATAGATTCCGATTCTTCACTTCAGGTTTACTGTATCCCTGGGACCTTATTATTGACGACGAAACACAGAAATTGCATCGGAATTAAATACAAAAGGCACAATGCCGACATAAGTACAAAAAAACTGACTATTCTTACTATCTATGTTTTGAACCATCCTGTGACACCAGTTATTGATTCCGAAGCTACACTTCAGGTTTACTGTATCCCTCTGACTTCCTTATTGACGATGAAACACAGAAATTGCATCGGAATTAAATATAAAAGGCACAATGCCGACTCAAGTACAAGGAGACTGGCTCTTCTTACTGTCTATGTTATAAACCATTCCTGTGACACTAGTTATAGATTCCGATGCTACAATTCAGTTTTACCTTATCCCTCTGACCTTCTTATTGACGATGAAACACAGAAATAGCATCGGAATTAAATACAAAGGGCACAATGCCGACTCAAGTACAAGAAGTCTGGCTCTTCTTACTGTCTATGATTTGAACCATTCCTGTCACACTAGTTATGGATTCGGATGCTCGACTTCAGGTTCACTGCCTCCCTCTGAACTTCTTATTGGCGGTGAAACACAGTAATTGCATCGGAATGAAATACAAAAGGCACAATGCCGACTTAAGTACAAGAAAACTAACTCTTCTTACTGTCTATGTTTTGAACCATTAATGTGACACTAGTTATAGATTCCGATGCTTCACTTCAGGTTTACTGTATCCCTCTGACCTTCTGATAGACGATGAAACACAGATATTGCATCGGAATTAAATAAAAAAGGACAATGCTGACTAAAGTACAAGAAAACTGACTCTTTTTACTGTCTATGTTTTGAACCATTCCTATGACACTAGTTATAGATTCCGATGCTTCACTTCAGGTTTACTGTATCCATCTGTCCTTCTTATTGACGAGGAAACACAGATATTGCATCGGAATTAAATAGAAAAGGCACAATGCCGACTCAAGTACAAGAAAACTGACTATGTTTTGAACCATTCCTGTGACACTAGTTATAGATTCCGATGCTTCACTGCAGGTTTACTGTATCCCTCTGACCTCCTTATTGACGATGAAACACAGAAATTTCATCGGAATTAAATACAAAGGGAACAATTAAGACTTAAGTACAAGATAACTGACTCTTGTTATTGGCTATCTTTTGAACCATTCCTGTGACACTAGTTATAGATTCCAATGTTTCAATTCAGGTTTACCGTATCCCTCTGACGTTCTTATTGACGATGAAACACAGAAATTGCATCGGAATTAAATAGAAAAGGCACAATGCCGACTTAAGTACACGAAAATTGACTCTTCTTACTGTCTATGTTTTGAACCATTCCTGTGACACTAGTTATGGTTTCCGATGCTTCACTTCAGCTTTACTATATCCCTCTGAACTTCTTATTGACGATGAAACACAGAAATTGCATCGGAATTAAATACAAAAGGCACAATGCTGACTCAAGTACAAGAAGGCTGGCTCTTCATACTGTCTATGTTTTGAACCTTTCCTGTGAGACCGGTTTTAGATTACGATGCTTCACTTCAGGTTTACTGTATCCCATGGACCTTCTTATTGACCACGAAACACAAAATTGCATCGGTATTAAATACAAAAGGCACAATGCCTACTTAAGTACAAGGAAACTGACTCTTCTTACTGTCTATGTTCTGAACCATTCCTGTGAAACTAGTTATAGATTCCGATGCATCACTTCAGGTTTGCTGTACCCTCTGACGATCTTATTGACGATGAAACACAGAAATTGCATCGGAATTAACTACAAAAGGGACAATGCCAAGTTAAGTACAAGAAAACTGACTCTTCTTACTGTCTATGTTTTGAACCATTCATGTGACACTAGTTATAGATTCCGATGCTTCACTTCTGGTTTACTGTCTCCCTCTGACCTTCTTATAGACGATGAAACACAGATATTGCATCGGAATTAAAGACAAAAGGCACAATGCCGACTTAAGTACTCGAAAACTGACTCTTTTTACTGTCTATGTTTTGAACCATTCCTTTGACACTAGTTATAGATTCCGATGCTTCACTTAGGGTTTACTGTATCAGTCTGACCGTCTTATTGACGTTGAAACACAGAAATTGCATCGGAATTATATACAAAAGGCACAATGCCTACTTAAGTACAAGAAAACTGACTCTTCTTACTGTCTACGTTTTGAACCATTCCTGTGACCCTAGTTATAAATTCTGATGCTTCACTTCAGGTGCACTGTGTCCCTCTGACCTTCTTATTGACGATGAAACACAGAAATTGCATCGGAATTAAATACAAAAGTACAATGACTACTCAAGTACAAGATAACCTACTCTTCTTACTGTCAATGTTTTGAACCATTCCTGTGCCAGTAGTTATAGATTCCGATGTTTCACATCAGGTTTATTGTATCCCTCTGACCTTCTTATTGACGATGAAACACAGATATTGCATCGGAACTAAATACAAAAGGCACAATGCCGTCTTAAGTACATGAAATCTGAATCTTCTTACTGTCTATGTTTTGAACCATTCCTGTGACACTAGTTATAGATTCCGATGCTTCACTTCAGGTTTACTGTATCCCTCTGACCTTCTTATTGACGATGAAACACAGAAATTTCATCGGAATTAAATACAAAAGACACAATGTCCACTTAGGTACAAGAAAACTGACTCGTCTTACTGTCTGTGCTTTGAACCATTCCTGTGACACTAGTTATTTATTCCGGTGCTTCACTTCAAGCTTACCGTATCCCTCTGACCTTCTTATGGACGATGAAACACACAAATTGCATCGGAATTAAATACAAATGGCTCAATGCCGACTTAAGTACAAGAAGACTGACTCTTCTTACTGTCTATGCTTTGAAGCATTCCTGTGACACTAGTTTGGGATTCCGATTTTTCACTTCAGGTTTACTGAGTCCCGCTGACCTTCTTACTGACGATGAAACACAGAAATAGCATCGGAATTAAATACAAAAGACACAATGCCGACTCAAATACAAGAAGGCTGGCTCTTCTTACTGTCTATGTTATGAATCTTTCCTGTGAGACCGGATTTAGATTCCGATGCTTCACTTCAGACTTACTGTATCCCATGGACCTTGTTATTGACCACGAAACACAGAAATTGCATCGGAATTAAATACAAAAGCACAATGCCTACTTAAGTACTAGCTAAATGACTCTTCTTACTGTTTACGTTTTGAACTATTCCTGTGCCACTACTTACAGATTTCGATGCTTCACATCAGGTTTATTGTATCCCTCTGACCTTCTTATTGACGATGAAACACAGATATTGCATCGGAATTAAATACAAAAGGCACAATGCCGCCTTAAGTACACGAACACTTAATCATCTTACTGTCTATGTTTTGAACCATTTCTGTGACACTAGTTATAGATTCCGATGCTTCACTTCAGGTTTACTGTATCCCTTTTACCTTCGTATTGACGATGAAACACCGAAATTTCATCGGAATTAAATACAAAAGTTACAATGTCCACTTAAGTACAAGAAAACTGACTCGTCTTACTGTCTATGTTTTGAACCATTCCTGTGACACTAGTTATATATTCCGATGCTTCACTTCAAGCTTACTGTATCCCTCTGACCTTCTTATTGACGATGAAACACAGAAATTGCATCGGAATTAAATACAAAAGGCTCAATGCCGACTTAAGTACTAGAAGACTGACTCTTCTTACTGTCTATGCTTTGAACCATTCCTGTGACACTAGTTATAGATTCCGATTCTTCACTTCAGGTTTACTGTATCCCTGGGACCTTATTATTGACGACGAAACACAGAAATTGCATCGGAATTAAATACAAAAGGCACAATGCCGACATAAGTACAAAAAAACTGACTCTTCTTACTATCTATGTTTTGAACCATCCTGTGACACCAGTTATTGATTCCGAAGCTACACTTCAGGTTTACTGTATCCCTCTGACTTCCTTATTGACGATGAAACACAGAAATTGCATCGGAATTAAATATAAAAGGCACAATGCCGACTCAAGTACAAGGAGACTGGCTCTTCTTACTGTCTATGTTATAAACCATTCCTGTGACACTAGTTATAGATTCCGATGCTACAATTCAGTTTTACCTTATCCCTCTGACCTTCTTATTGACGATGAAACACAGAAATAGCATCGGAATTAAATACAAAGGGCACAATGCCGACTCAAGTACAAGAAGTCTGGCTCTTCTTACTGTCTATGATTTGAACCATTCCTGTCACACTAGTTATGGATTCGGATGCTCGACTTCAGGTTCACTGCCTCCCTCTGAACTTCTTATTGGCGGTGAAACACAGTAATTGCATCGGAATGAAATACAAAAGGCACAATGCCGACTTAAGTACAAGAAAACTAACTCTTCTTACTGTCTATGTTTTGAACCATTAATGTGACACTAGTTATAGATTCCGATGCTTCACTTCAGGTTTACTGTATCCCTCTGACCTTCTGATAGACGATGAAACACAGATATTGCATCGGAATTAAATAAAAAAGGACAATGCTGACTAAAGTACAAGAAAACTGACTCTTTTTACTGTCTATGTTTTGAACCATTCCTATGACACTAGTTATAGATTCCGATGCTTCACTTCAGGTTTACTGTATCCATCTGTCCTTCTTATTGACGAGGAAACACAGATATTGCATCGGAATTAAATAGAAAAGGCACAATGCCGACTCAAGTACAAGAAAACTGACTATGTTTTGAACCATTCCTGTGACACTAGTTATAGATTCCGATGCTTCACTGCAGGTTTACTGTATCCCTCTGACCTCCTTATTGACGATGAAACACAGAAATTTCATCGGAATTAAATACAAAGGGAACAATTAAGACTTAAGTACAAGATAACTGACTCTTGTTATTGGCTATCTTTTGAACCATTCCTGTGACACTAGTTATAGATTCCAATGTTTCAATTCAGGTTTACCGTATCCCTCTGACGTTCTTATTGACGATGAAACACAGAAATTGCATCGGAATTAAATAGAAAAGGCACAATGCCGACTTAAGTACACGAAAATTGACTCTTCTTACTGTCTATGTTTTGAACCATTCCTGTGACACTAGTTATGGTTTCCGATGCTTCACTTCAGCTTTACTATATCCCTCTGAACTTCTTATTGACGATGAAACACAGAAATTGCATCGGAATTAAATACAAAAGGCACAATGCTGACTCAAGTACAAGAAGGCTGGCTCTTCATACTGTCTATGTTTTGAACCTTTCCTGTGAGACCGGTTTTAGATTACGATGCTTCACTTCAGGTTTACTGTATCCCATGGACCTTCTTATTGACCACGAAACACAAAATTGCATCGGTATTAAATACAAAAGGCACAATGCCTACTTAAGTACAAGGAAACTGACTCTTCTTACTGTCTATGTTCTGAACCATTCCTGTGAAACTAGTTATAGATTCCGATGCATCACTTCAGGTTTGCTGTACCCTCTGACGATCTTATTGACGATGAAACACAGAAATTGCATCGGAATTAACTACAAAAGGGACAATGCCAAGTTAAGTACAAGAAAACTGACTCTTCTTACTGTCTATGTTTTGAACCATTCATGTGACACTAGTTATAGATTCCGATGCTTCACTTCTGGTTTACTGTCTCCCTCTGTCCTTCTTATAGACGATGAAACACAGATATTGCATCGGAATTAAAGACAAAAGGCACAATGCCGACTTAAGTACTCGAAAACTGACTCTTTTTACTGTCTATGTTTTGAACCATTCCTTTGACACTAGTTATAGATTCCGATGCTTCACTTAGGGTTTACTGTATCCCTCTGACCTTCTTACTGACGATGAAACACAGAAATTGCATCGGAATTAAATACAAAAGGCAAAATGCCGACTTAAGTACAAGAAAACTGACTCTTCTTTCTGTCAATGCTTTGAATCACTCCTGTGACACTAGTTATAGTTTCGGATGCTTCCCTTCAGGTTTACTGTATCCCTCGGACCTTCTCATTGAAGATGAAACATAGAAATTGCATCGGAATATAATACAAAAGGCACAAAGCCGACTTCAGTACAAGAAGTTTGACTCTTCTTACAGTCTATGTTTTGAACCATTCCTGTGACACTTGTTATAGATTCCGATGCTTCACTTTAGGTTTACTGTATCCCTCCGACCTCCTTATTGACGATGAAACTCAGAAATTGCATCGGAGTTAAATACAAAAGGCACAATGACGACTTAAGTACAAGAAAACTGACTCTTTCTTACTGTCTATGTTTTGAACCATTCCTGTGACACTAGTTATAGATTGGGATGCTTCTCTTCAGGTTTACTGTATCCCTCTGACCTTATATTGGCGATGAAACACAGAAATTGCATCGGAATTAAATACAAAAGGCTCAATGCCGACTTAAGTACAAGAAGACTGTCTCATCTTACTCTCTATGTTTTGAGCCATTCCTGTGACACTAGTTATAGATTCCGATGCTTCACTTCAGCTTTACTGTAGCCCTCTGACCTTCTTATGGACGATGAACACTGAAATTGCATCGGAATTAAATACAAAAGGCACAATGCCGACTGAAGTACAAGAAAACTGAGTCTTCTTACTGTCTATGTTTTGAACAATTCCTGTGACACTAGTTATAGATTCCGATGCTTCACTTCAGGTTTACTGTATCCCTCTGACCTTCTTATAGACGATGAAACACAGATATTACATCGGAATTAAATACAAAATACACAATGCCGACTTAAGAACAAGAAAACTGACTCTTCTTACTGTCTATGTTTTGAATCATTCCTGTGACACTAGTTATAGATTCCGGTGCTTCACCTCAGGTTTACTGTATCCCTCTGACCCTCTTACTGACGACGAAACACAGAAATTGCATCGGAATTAAATACAAAAGGCACAATGCCGACTTAAGTACAAGAAAACTGACTCTTCTTACTGTCAATGCTTTGAATCACTCCTGTGACACTAGTTATAGTTTCGGATGCATCACTTCAGGTTTGCTGTATCACTCGGACCTTCTTATTGAAGATGAAACATAGAAATTGCATCAGAATTAAATACAAAAGTCACAGTGACGACTTAAGTACAAGAAAACTGACTCTTCTTACTGTCTATGTTTTGAACCATTCCTGTGACACTAGTTATAGATTCCGATGCTTCACTTCATGTTTACTGTATCAGTCTGACCGTCTTATTGACGTTGAAACACAGAAATTGCATCGGAATTATATACAAAAGGCACAATGCCTACTTAAGTACAAGAAAACTGACTCTTCTTACTGTCTACGTTTTGAACCATTCCTGTGACCCTAGTTATAAATTCTGATGCTTCACTTCAGGTGCACTGTATCCCTCTGACCTTCTTATTGACGATGAAACACAGAAATTGCATCGGAATTAAATACAAAAGAACAATGACTACTCAAGTACAAGATAACCTACTCTTCTTACTGTCAATGTTTTGAACCATTCCTGTGCCAGTAGTTATAGATTCCGATGTTTCACATCAGGTTTATTGTATCCCTCTGACCTTCTTATTGACGATGAAACACAGATATTGCATCGGAACTAAATACAAAAGGCACAATGCCGTCTTAAGTACATGAAATCTGAATCTTCTTACTGTCTATGTTTTGAACCATTCCTGTGACACTAGTTATAGATTCCGATGCTTCACTTCAGGTTTACTGTATCCCTCTGACCTTCTTATTGACGATGAAACACAGAAATTTCATCGGACTTAAATACAAAAGACACAATGTCCACTTAAGTACAAGAAAACTGACTCGTCTTACTGTCTGTGCTTTGAACCATTCCTGTGACACTAGTTATTTATTCCGGTGCTTCACTTCAAGCTTACCGTATCCCTCTGACCTTCTTATGGACGATGAAACACAGAAATTGCATCGGAATTAAATACAAATGGCTCAATGCCGACTTAAGTACAAGAAGACTGACTCTTCTTACTGTCTATGCTTTGACGCATTCCTGTGACACTAGTTTGGGATTCCGATTTTTCACTTCAGGTTTACTGAGTCCCGCTGACCTTCTTACTGACGATGAAACACAGAAATAGCATCGGAATTAAATACAAAAGACACAATGCCGACTCAAATACAAGAAGGCTGGCTCTTCTTACTCTCTATGTTATGAATCTTTCCTGTGAGACCGGATTTAGATTCCGATGCTTCACTTCAGACTTACTGTATCCCATGGACCTTGTTATTGACCACGAAACACAGAAATTGCATCGGAATTAAATACAAAAGCACAATGCCTACTTAAGTACTAGCTAAATGACTCTTCTTACTGTTTACGTTTTGAACTATTCCTGTGCCACTACTTACAGATTTCGATGCTTCACATCAGGTTTATTGTATCCCTCTGACCTTCTTATTGACGATGAAACACAGATATTGCATCGGAATTAAATACAAAAGGCACAATGCCGCCTTAAGTACACGAACACTTAATCATCTTACTGTCTATGTTTTGAACCATTTCTGGGACACTAGTTATAGATTCCGATGCTTCACTTCAGGTTTACTGTAATCCCCTGACCTTCGTATTGACGATGAAACACCAGAATTTCATCGGAATTAAATACAAAAAGCACAATGCCGACTTAAGTACATGAAAACTGACTCTTCTTACTGTCTAAGTTTTGAACCATTCCTGTGACACTAGTTATGGATTCCGATGCTTGACTTCAGCCTTATTGTATCCCTCTGACCTTCTTATTGACGATGAAACACAGAAATTGAATCGGAATTAAATACAAACGGGACAATGCCGACTCAAGTACAAGAAGGCTGGCTCTACATACTGTCTACGTTTTGAACCTTTCCTGTGAGGCCGGTTTTAGATTCCGATGCTTCACTTCAGGTTTATTGTATCCCATGGACCTTCTTATTGACCACGAAACACAGAAATTGCACCGGAATTAAATACAAAAGGCACAATGCCTACTTAAGTACAAGAAAACTGACTCTTCTTACTGTCTATGTTTTGAACCATTCCTGTGGCACTAGTTATAGATTCCGATGCTTCACTTCAGGTTTACTGTATCCCTCTGACCTTATATTGACGATGAAACACAGAAAATGCATCGGAATTAAATACAAAAGGCTCAATGCCGAACTAAGTACAAGAAGACTGTCTCATCTTACTCTCTATGTTTTGAACCATTCCTGTGACACTAGTTATAGATTCCGATGCTTCACTTCAGCTTTACTGTATCCCTCTGACCTTCTTATTGACGATGAAACACAGAAATTGCATCGGAATTAAATACAAAAGGCACAATTCCGACTCAAGTACAGGAAGACTGGCTCTTCTTACTGTCTATGTTTTGAACCATTCCTGTCACACTAGTTATAGATTCCGATGCTTCACGTCAGGTTTACTGTATCCCTCTGACCTCCTTATTGTTGATGAAACACAGTTATTGCATCGGAATTAAATACAAAAGGCACAATGCCGACTCAAGTAGAAGAAGACTGGCTCTTCTTACTGTCTATGTTTTGAACCATTCCTGTGACACTAGTTATGGAGTCGGATGCTTGACTTCAGGTTCACTGCCTCCCTCTGAACTTCTTATTGGCGGTGAAACACAGAACTTGCATTGGAAGTAATTACAAAAGGCACAATGCCGACATAAGTACAAGAAAACTGACTCTTCTTACTGTCTATGTTTTGAACCATTCCTGTGACATAGTTATAGATTCCGATGCTTCACTTCAGGTTTACTGTATCCCTCTGACCTTCTTATAGACGATGAAACACAGAAATTGCATCGGAATTAAATACAAAAGGCACAATGCCGGCTTAAGTACAAGAAAACTGACTCTTCTTACTGTCAATGTTTTGAACCACTCCTGTGACACTAGTTATGGTTTCCGATGTTTCACTTCAGGTTTACTGTATCCCTCAGACCTTCTTATTGAAGGTGAAACATAGAAATTGCATCGGAAATTAATTCAAAAGGCACAATGCCGACTTAAGTACAAGAAGACCGACTCTTCTTACTGTCTATGTTTTGAACAATTCCTGTGACACTAGTTACAGATTCCGATTCTTCACTTCAGATTTACTGTATCCCTCCGACCTCCTTATTGACGATTAAACTCAGAAATTGCATCGGAATTAAATACAAAAGGCACAATGGCGACTTAAGTACACGAAAAATGACTCTACTTACTGTCTATGTTTGAACCATTCCTGAGACACTAGTTATAGATTCCTATGCTTCACCTCAGGTTTACTGTATTCCTCTGACCTTCGTATTGACTATGAAACACAGAAATTGCAACGGAATTAAATACAGATGGCACAATGCCGACTTAAGTACAGGAAAACTGACTCTTCTTAGTGTCTAAGTTTTGAACCATTTCTGTGACACTAGTTATAGATGCCGATGCTTCACTTCAGCTTTACTGTATCCCTCTGACCTTCTTATTGACGATGAAACACAGAAATTGCATCGGAATTAAATACAAAAGGCACAATTCCGACTCAAGTACAAGAAGACTGGCTCTTCTTACTGTCTATGTTTTGAACCATTCCTGTGACACTAGTTATAGATTCCGATAGTTCACTTCAGGTTTACTGTATCCCTCTGACCTCCTTATTGTCGATGAAACACAGAAACTGCATCGGAATTAAATACAAAAGGCACAACGCCGACTCAAGTACAAGAAGTCTGGCTCTTCTTACTGTCTATGTTTTGAACCATTCCTGTCACACTAGTTATGGATTCGGATGCTCGACTTCAGGTTCACTGCCTCCCTCTGAACTTCTTATTGCCGGTGAAACACAGTAATTGCATCGGAATTAAATACAAAAGGCACAATGCCGACTTAAGTACAAGAAAACTGACTCTTCTTACTGTCTATGCTTGAACCATTCCTGTGACACTAGTTATAGATTCCGATGCTTCACTTCAGGTTTACTGTATCCCTCTGACCTTCTTATAGGCGATGAAACATAGATATTGCATCGGAATTAAATACAAAAGTCACAATGCCGACTTAAGTACAAGAAAACTGACTCTTCTTACTGCCTATGTTTTGAACCATTCCTGTGACACTAGTTATAGATTCCGATGCTTCACGTAAGGTTTACTGTATCCCTCTGACCTTCTTATTGACGATGAAACACAGAAATTGCATCGGAATATATATACAAAAGGCTCAATGCCTACTTAAGTACAAGAAAACTGACTCTTCTTACTGTCTAAGTTTTGAGCCATTCCTGTGACGCTAGTTATAGATTCTGATGCTTCACTTCAAGTGTACTGTATCCCTCTGACCTTCTTATTGACGATGAAACACAGAAATTGCATCGGAATTAAATACAAAAGCACAATGCCTAATTAAGTACAAGATAACTGACTCTTCTTACTGTCTATGTTTGAACCATACCTGCGCCAGTAGTTATAGATTCCGATGCTTCACATCAGGTTTATTGTATCCCTCTGACCTTCTTATTGACGATGAAACACCGATATTGCATCGGAATTAAATACAAAAGGCACAATGCCGTCTTAAGTACAAGAAATCTGAATCTTCTTACTGTCTATGTTTTGAAGCATTCCTGTGACATTAGTTATAGATTCCGATAATTCACTTCAGGTTTACTGCATCCCTCTGACCTTCGTATTGACGATGAAACACCGAAATTTCATCTGAATTAAATACAAAATACACAATGCCCACTTAGGTACAAGAAAACTGACTAGTCTTACTGTCTATGTTTGAACCCTTCCTGTGACACTAGTTATTTATTCCGATGCTTCACTTCAAGCTTACTGTAAACCTCTGACCTTCTTATTGACGATGATACACAAAAATTGTATCGGAATAAAATAAAAATGGCTCAATGCCGACTTAAGTACAAGAAGACTGACTCTTCTTACTGTCTATGCTTTGAACCATTCCTGTGACACTAGTTATCGATTCCGATTCTTCACTTCAGGTTTACTGAATCCCGCTGACCTTCTTATTGACGATGAAACACAGAAATGGCATCGGAATTAGACAGTAAGAAGAGCCAGTCTTCTTGGATTTGAGTCGGCATTGTGCCTTTTCTATTTATGTTATGAACCTTTTCTGTGACACCGGTTTTGATTCCGATGCTTCACTTCAGGTTTAATGTATCCCTTGGTCCTTGTTATTGACGACGAAACACAGAAATTGCACCGGAATTAAATACAAAAGGCACAATGCGAACTTAAGTACAAAAAAACTGACTCTTCTTACTTTCTATGTTTTGTACCATTCCTGTGACACTAGATATAGATTCCGATGCTTCAATTCAGTTTTACTGTATCCCTCTCATCATCTTATTGACGATGAAACACAGAAATTGCATCGGAATTAAATGGAAAAAGGCACAATGCCGACTATAGTACAAGAAAACTGACTCTTCTTATTGTCTAAGTTTTGAACCATTCCTGTGGCACTAGTTATAGATTCCGATGCTTCACTTCAGCTTTGCTGTATCCCTCTGACCTTCTTATTGACGATGAAACACAGAAATTGCATCGGAATTAAATACAAAAGCCACAATGCCGACTCAAGTACAAGTAGGCTGGCTCTTCATAGTGTCTACGTTTTGAACGTTTCCTGTGAGACCGGTTTTAGATTCCGATGCTTCACTTCAGGTTTACTGTACTATCTGACGATCTTATTGACGATGAAACACAGAAATTGCATCGGAATTAAATACAAAAGGGACAATGCCAACTTACGTACAAGAAAACTGACTCTTCTTACTGTCTATGTTTTGAACCGTTCATGTGACACTAGTTATAGATACCGATGCATCACTTCAGGTTTACTGTATCCCTCCGACCTTCTTTTTGACGATGAAACACAGAAATTTCATCGGAATTATATACAAAAGGCACAATCCCGACTCAAGTACAAGAAGGCTGGCTCTACATACTGTCTATGCTTTGAACCTTTCCTGTGAGACCGGTTTTAAATTCCGATGCTTCACTTCAGGTTTACTGTATCCCATGGACCTTCTTATTGACCACGAAACACAGAAATTGCATCGGAATTAAATACAAAAGGCACAATGCCTACTTAAGTACAAGAAAACTGACTCTTCTTACTGTCTATGATTTGAACCATTCCTGTGACACTAGTAATGGATTCCGGTGCTTCCCTTCAGGTTTACTGTACCCTCTGACGATCTTATTGACGATGAAATACAGAAATTGCATCGGAATTAAATCCAGAAGGGACAATGCCAACTTAAGTACAAGAAAACTGACTCTTCTTACTGTCTATGTTTTGAACCATTCCCGTGACACTAGTTATAGATTCCGATGCTTCACTTCAGGTTTACTGTATCCCTTCGACCTTCTTATTGACGATGAAACACAGAAATTGCATCGGAATTAAATACAAAAGCACAATGCCGACTTATGTACAAAAAAACTGACTCTTCTTGCTATCTATGTTTTGAACCATTCCTGTGACACTAGTTATTGATTCCGATGCTTCACTTCAGGTTTACTGTATCCCTCTGACCTCCTTATTGACGATGAAACACAGAAATTGCATCGGAATTAATTACAAAAGGCACAATGCAGACTCAAGTACAAGAAGACTGGCTCTTCTTACTGTCTATGTTTTAAACCATTCCTGTGACACTAGTTATAGATTCCGATGCTTCAATTCAGTTTTACTGTATCCCTCTCACCTTCTTATTGACGATGAAACACAGAAATTGCATCGGAATTATATACAAAAGTCATAATCCCGACTCAAGTACAAGCAGGCTGGCTCTACATACTGTCTATGCTTTGAACCTTTCCTGTGAGACCGGTTTTAATTCCGATGCTTCACTTCAGGTTTACTGTATCCCATGGACCTTCTTATTGACCACGAAACACAGAAATTGAATCGGAATTAAATACAAAAGGCACAATGCCTACTTAAGTACAAGAAAACTGACTCTTCTTACTGTCTATGATTTGAACCATTCCTGTGACACTAGTAATGGATTCCGATGCTTCCCTTCAGGTTTGCTGTACCCTCTGACGATCTTATTGACGATGAATCACAGAAATTGCATCGGAATTAAATACAGATGGGACAATGCCAACTTAAATACAATAAAACTGACTCTTCTTACTGTCTATGTTTTGAACCATTCCCGTGACACTAGTTATAGATTCCGATGCTTCACTTCAGGTTTACTGTATCCCTCTGACCTTATATTGGCGATGAAACACAGAAATTGCATCAGAATTACATACAAAACGCTCAATGCCGACTTAAGTACACGAAGAATGTCTCATCTTACTCTCTATGTTTTGAACCATTCCTGTGACACTAGTTATAGATTCCGATGCTTCACTTCAGCTTTACTGTATCCCTCTCACCTTCTTATTGACGATGAAACACAGAAATTGCATCGGAATTAAATACAAAAGGCACAATTCCGACTCAAGTACAAGGAGACAGGCTCTTCTTACTGTCTATGTTTTGAACCATTCCTGTGACACTAGTTATAGATTCCGATGCTTCACTTTAGATTTACTGTATCCCTCCGATCTCCTTATTGACGATGAAACTCAGAAATGGCATCGGAATTAAATACAAAAGGCACAATGACAACGTAAGTACAAGAAATCTGACTCCTCTTACTGTCTATGTTTTGAACCATTCCTGTGACACTAGTTATAGATTCCGATGCCTCACTTCATGTTTACTGTATCAGTCTGACCTTCTTATTGACGATGAAACACAGAAATTGCATCGGAATTATATACAAATGGCACAATGCCTACTTAAGTACAAGAAAACTGACTCTTCTTACTGTCTATGTTTTGAACCATTCCTGTGACACTAGTTATAGAATCTGATGCTTCACTTCAGGTGTACTGTATCACTCCGACCTTCTTATTGACGATGAAACACAGAAATTGCATCGGAATTAAATACAAAAGCACAATGCCGACTCAAGTACAAGAAGACTGGCTCTTCTTACTGTCTATGTTTTAAACCATTAATGTGACACTAGTTATAGATTCCGATGCTTCATTTCAGTTTTCTGTATCCCTCTCACCTTCTTAT
Organism: Schistocerca piceifrons; assembly: GCF_021461385.2. NCBI lineage: Eukaryota > Metazoa > Arthropoda > Insecta > Orthoptera > Acrididae > Schistocerca > Schistocerca piceifrons. The sequence continues at coordinate 21,077 of NW_025729006.1, read as the reverse complement.
TGACGATGAAACACAGTAATTGCATCGGAATTAAATACGAAAAGCACAATGCCGAATTAAGTACAAGAAAACTGAGTCTTCTTACTGTCTAAGTTTTGAACCATTCCTGTTACACTAGTTATAGATTCCGATGCTTCAATTCAGTTTTACTGTATCCCTCTCACCTTCTTATTGACGATGAAACACAGTAATTGCATCGGAATTAAATACAAAAAGCACAATGCCGACTTAAGTACAAGAAAACTGACTCTTCTTACTGTCTAAGTTTTGAACCATTCCTGTGACACTAGTTATAGAGTCCGATGCTTCACTTAAGGTTTACTGTATCCCTCCGACCTCCTTATTGAAGATGAAACACAGAAATTGCATCGGAATTAAATACAAAACTCACAATGACGACTTAAGTACAAGAAAACTGACTCTTCTTACTGTCTATGTTTTGAGGCATTCCTGTGACACTAGTTATAGATCCGATGCTTCACTTCACGTTTAGTGTATCAGTCTGACCTTCTTATTGACGATGAAACATAGAAATTGCATCGGAATTAAATACAATAGCACAATGCCTACTTAAGTACAAGAAAACTGACTCTTCTTACTGTCTATGATTTGAACCATTCCTGTGACACTAGTAATGGATTCCGGTGCTTCCCTTCAGGTTTACTGTACCCTCTGACGATCTTATTGACGATGAAATACAGAAATTGCATCGGAATTAAATCCAGAAGGGACAATGCCAACTTAAGTGCAAGAAAACTGACTCTTCTTACTGTCTATGTTTTGAACCATTCCCGTGACACTAGTTATAGATTCCGATGCTTCACTTCAGGTTTACTGTATCCCTTCGACCTTCTTATTGACGATGAAACACAGAAATTGCATCGGAATTAAATACAAAAGCACAATGCCGACTTATGTACAAAAAAACTGACTCTTCTTGCTATCTATGTTTTGAACCATTCCTGTGACACTAGTTATTGATTCCGATGCTTCACTTCAGGTTTACTGTATCCCTCTGACCTCCTTATTGACGATGAAACACAGAAATTGCATCGGAATTAATTACAAAAGGCACAATGCCGACTCAAGTACAAGAAGACTGGCTCTTCTTACTGTCTATGTTTTAAACCATTCCTGTGACACTAGTTATAGATTCCGATGCTTCAATTCAGTTTTACTGTATCCCTCTCACCTTCTTATTGACGATGAAACACAGTAATTGCATCGGAATTAAATACAAAATGCACAATGCCGACTTAAGTACAAGAAAACTGACTCTTCTTACTGTCTAAGTTTTGAACCATTCCTGTGACACTAGTTATAGAGTCCGATGCTTCACTTAAGGTTTACTGTATCCCTCCGACCTCCTTATTGAAGATGAAACACAGAAATTGCATCGGAATTAAATACAAAACTCACAATGACGACTTAAGTACAAGAAAACTGACTCTTCTTACTGTCTATGTTTTGAGGCATTCCTGTGACACTAGTTATAGATTCCGTTGCTTCACTTCACGTTTAGTGTATCAGTCTGACCTTCTTATTGACGATGAAACATAGAAATTGCATCGGAATTAAATACAATAGCACAATGCCTACTTAAGTACAAGATAACTGACTCTTCTTACTGTCTATGTTTTGAACCATTCCTGTGACACTAGTTATATATTCCGATGCTTCACTTCAAGCTTACTGTATCCCTTGGACCTTATTATTGTCGACGAAACACAGAAATTGCATCGGAATTAAATACAAAAGGCACAATGCCGACTTAAGTACAAAAAAACTGACTCTTCTTACTATCTATGTTTTGAACCATTCCTGTGATACTAGTTATTGATTCCGATGCTTCATTTCAGGTTTACTGTATCAGTCTGACCTTCGTATTGACGATGAAACACAGAAATTGCATCGGAATTATATACAAATGGCACAATGCCTACTTAAGTACAAGAAAACTGACTCTTCTTACTGTCTATGTTTTGAACCATTCCTGTGACACTAGTTATAGATTCCGATTCTTCACTTCAGGTTTACTGTATCCCTTGGACCTTATTATTGACGACGAAACACAGAAATTGCATCGGAATTAAATACAAAAGGCACAATGCCGACTTAAGTACAAAAAAACTGACTCTTCTTACTATCTATGTTTTGAACCATTCCTGTGATACTAGTTATTGATTCCGATGCTTCACTTCAGGTTTACTGTATCAGTCTGACCTTCTTATTGACGATGAAACACAGAAATTGCATCGGAATTAAATACAAAAAGCACAATGCCGACTTAAGTACAAGAAAACTGACTCTTCTTACCGTCTAAGTTTTGAAGAATTCCTGTGACACTAGTTATAAATTCCGATGCTTCACTTCAACTTTATTGTATCCCTCTGACCTTCTTATTGACGATGAAACACAGAAATAGCATCGGAATTAAATACAAAAAGCACAATTCCGACTCAAGTACAAGGAGACTGGCTCTTCTTACTGTCTATGTTAAGAACCATTCCTGTGACACTAGTTATAGATTCCGATGCTTCACTTTAGGTTTACTGTATCCCTCCGACCTCCTTATTGACGATGAAACTCAGAAATTGCATCGGAATTAAATACAAAAGGCACAATGACAACTTAAGTACAAGAAAACTGACTCTTCTTACTGTCTATGTTTTGAACCATTCCCGTGACACTAGTTATAGATTCCGATGCGTCACTTCAGGTTTACTGTATCCCTCTGACCTTATATTGGCGATGAAACACAGAACATGCATCGGAATTAAACACTAAATGCTCAATGCCGACTTAAGTACAAGAAGACTGTCTCATCTTACTCTCTATGTTTTGAACTATTCCTGTGACACTAGTTATAGATTCCGATGCTTCACTTCAGCTTTACTGTATCCCTCTCACCTTCTTATTGACGATGAAACACAGAAATTGCATCGGAATTAAATACAAAAGGCACAATTCCGACTCAAGTACAAGGAGACTGGCTCTTCTTACTGTCTATGCTTTGAACCATTCCTGTGACACTAGTTATAGATTCCGATGCCTCACTTCATGTTTACTGTATCAGTCTGACCTTCTTATTGACGATGAAATACAGAAATTGCATCGCAATTATATACAAATGGCACAATGCCCACTTAAGTACAATAAAACTGACTCTTCTTACTGTCTATGTTTTGAACCATTCCTGTGACACTAGTTATAGATTCTGATGCTTCACTTCAGGTGTACTGTATCCCTCCGACCTTCTTATAGACGATGAAACACAGAAATTGCATCGGAATTAAATACAAAAGGGTCAATGCCGACTTAAGTACAAGAAGACTGACACTTCTTACCGTCTATTCTTTGAACCATTCCTGTGACACTAGTTACAGATTCCGATTCTTCACTTCAGGTTTACTGTATCCCTTGGACCTTATTATTGACGACGAAACACAGAAATTGCATCGGAATTAAATAAAAAAGGCACAATGCCGACTTAAGTACATAAAAACTGACTCTTCTTACTATCTATGTTTTGAACCATTCCTGTGACACTAGTTATAAATTCCGATGCTTCACTTCAGCTTTATTGTATCCCTCTGACCTTCTTATTGACGATGAAACACAGAAATTGCATCGGAATTCAATACAAAAGCGCAATGCCGACTCAAGTACAAGAAGGCTGGCACTTCATACTGTCTACGTTTTGAACCTTTCCTGTGAGACCGGTTTTAGATTCCGATGCCTCACTTCAGGTTTACTGTATCCCATGGACCTTCTTATTGACCACTAAACACAGAAATTGCATCGGAATTAAATACAAAAGGCACAATGCCTACTTAAGTACAAGGAAACTGACTAATCTTACTGTCTATGGTTTTAACCATTCCTGTGACACTAGTTATAGATTCCGATGCTTCACTTCAGGTTTACTGTACCCTCTGACGATCTTATTGACGATGAAACACAGAAACTGCATCTGAATGAAATACAAAAGGGACAATGCTAACTTCAGTACAAGAAAACTGACTCTTCTTACTGTCTATGTTTTGACCCTTACTGTGACACTACTTATAGATTCCGATGCTTCACTTCAGGTTTACTGTATCCCTCTGACCTTATATTGACGATGAAACACAGAAAATGCATCGGAATTAAATACAAAAGGCTCAATGCCGACTTAAGTACAAGAAGACTGTCTCATCTTACTCTCTATGTTTTGAACCATTCCTGTGACATTAGTTATAGATTCCGATGCTTCACTTCAGCTTTACTGTATCCCTCTCACCTTTTTATTGTCGATGAAACACAGATATTGCATCGGAATTAAATACAAATGGCACAATGCCGACTCAAGTACAAGAAGACTGGCTCTCCTTACTGTCTATGTTTTGAACCATTCCTGTGACACTAGTTATGGGTTCGGATGCTCGACTTCAGGTTCACTGCCTCCCTCTGAACTTCTTATTGGCGGTGAAACACAGAAATAGCATCGGAATTAATTACAAACGGCACAATGCCGACTTAAGTACAAGAAAACTGACTCTTCTTACTGTCTACGTTTTGAACCATTCCTGTGACACTAGTTATAGATTCCGATGCTTCACTTCAGGTTTACTGTATCCCTCTGTCCTTCTTATAGACGATGAAACACAGAAATTACATCAGAATTAAACACAAAGGGAACAATGCCGACTTAAGTACAAGAAAACTGACTCTTCTTACTGTCGATGTTTTGAACCACTCCTGTGACACAAGTTATAGTTTCCGTTGCTTCACTTCAGGTTTACTGTATCCCTCGGACCTTCTTATTGAAGATGAAACACAGAAATTGCATCGGAATTATATACAAATGGCACAATGCCTACTTATGTACAAGAAAACTGACTCTTCTTACTGTCTATGTTTTGAACCATTCCTGTGACACTAGTTATAGATTCTGATGCTTCACTTCAGGTGTATTGTTTCCCTCAGACCTTCTTATTGACGATGAAACACAGAAACTGCATCGGAATTAAATACAAAAGCACAATGCCGACTCAAGTACAAGGAGACTGGCACTTCTTACTGTCTATGTTTTGAACCATTCCTGTGACACTAGTTATAGATTCCGATGCGTCACTTCAGGTTTACTGTATCCCTCTGACCTTATATTGGCGATGAAACACAGAAAATGCTTCGGAATTAAATACAAAATGCTCAATGCCGACTTAAGTACAAGAAGACTGGCTCTCCTTACTCTCTATGTTTTGCGCCATTCCTGTGACACTAGTTATAGATTCCGATGCTTCTCTTCAGCTTTACTGTATCCCTCTCACCTTCTTATTGACGATGAAACACAGAAATTGCATCGGAATTAAATACAAAAGGCACAATTCCGACTCAAGTACAAGGAGACTGGCTCTTCTTACTGTCTATGTTTTGAACCATTCCTGTGACACTAGTTATAGGTTCAGATGCTTCACTTTAGGTTTACTGTATCCCTCCGACCTCCTTATTGACGATGAAACTCAGAAATTGCATCGGAATTAAATACAAAAGGCACAATGACAACTTAAGTACAAGAAATCTGACTCTTCTTATTGTCTATGTTTTGAACCATTCCTGTGACACTAGTTATAGATTCCGATGCCTCACTTCATGTTTACTGTATCAGTCTGACCTTCTTATTGACGATGAAACACAGAAATTGCATCGGACTTAAATACAAAAGCACAATGCCTACTTAAGTACAAAATAACTGACTCTTCTTACTGTCTACGTTTTGAACCATTCCTGTGCCACTAGTTACAGATTTCGATGCTTCAATTCAGTTTTCTGTATCCCTCTCACCTTCTTATTGACGATGAAACACAGTAATTGCATCGGAATTAAATACAAAAAGCACAATGCCGACTTAAGTACAAGAAAACTGACTCTTCTTACTGTCTAAGTTTTGAACCATTCCTGTGACACTAGTTATAGATTCCGATGCTTCAATTCAGTTTTACTGTATCCCTCTCACCTTCTTATTGACGATGAAACACAGTAATTGCATCGGAATTAAATACAAAAAGCACAATGCCGACTTAAGTACAAGAAAACTGACTCTTCTTACTGTCTAAGTTTTGAACCATTCCTGTGACACTAGTTATAGAGTCCGATGCTTCACTTAAGGTTTACTGTATCCCTCCGACCTCCTTATTGAAGATGAAAAACAGAAATTGCATCGGAATTAAATACAGAACTCACAATGACGACTTAAGTACAAGAAAACTGACTCTTCTTACTGTCTATGTTTTGAGGCATTCCTGTGACACTAGTTATAGATTCCGATGCTTCACTTCACGTTTAGTGTATCAGTCTGACCTTCTTATTGACGATGAAACATAGAAATTGCATCGGAATTAAATACAATAGCACAATGCCTACTTAAGTACAAGATAACTGACTCTTCTTACTGTCTATGTTTTGAACCATTCCTGTGACACTAGTTATATATTCCGATGCTTCACTTCAAGCTTACTGTATCCCTCTGACCATCTTATTGATGATGAATCACAGAAATAGCATCGGAATTAAATCCAAAAGGCTCAATGCCGACTTAAGTACAAGAAGACTGACTCTTCTTACTGTCTATGCTTTGAACCATTCCTGTGACACTAGTTATAGATTCCGATTCTTCACTTCAGGTTTACTGTATCCCTTGGACCTTATTATTGTCGACGAAACACAGAAATTGCATCGGAATTAAATACAAAAGGCACAATGCCGACTTAAGTACAAAAAAACTGACTCTTCTTACTATCTATGTTTTGAACCATTCCTGTGATACTGGTTATTGATTCCGATGCTTCATTTCAGGTTTACTGTATCAGTCTGACCTTCTTATTGACGATGAAACACAGAAATTGCATCGGAATTATATACAAATGGCACAATGCCTACTTAAGTACAAGAAAACTGACTCTTCTTACTGTCTATGTTTTGAACCATTCCTGTGACACTAGTTATAGATTCCGATTCTTCACTTCAGGTTTACTGTATCCCTTGGACCTTATTATTGACGACGAAACACAGATATTGCATCGGAATTAAATACAAAAGGCACAATGCCGACTTAAGTACAAAAAAACTGACTCTTCTTACTATCTATGTTTTGAACCATTCCTGTGATACTAGTTATTGATTCCGATGCTTCACTTCAGGTTTACTGTATCAGTCTGACCTTCTTATTGACGATAAAACACAGAAATTGCATCGGAATTAAATACAAAAAGCACAATGCCGACTTAAGTACAAGAAAACTGACTCTTCTTACCGTCTAAGTTTTGAAGAATTCCTGTGACACTAGTTATAAATTCCGATGCTTCACTTCAGCTTTATTGTATCCCTCTGACCTTCTTATTGACGATGAAACACAGAAATTGCATCGGAATTATATACAAAAGGCACAATGACAACTTAAGTACAAGAAAACTGACTCTTCTTACTGTCTATGTTTTGAACCATTCCCGTGACACTAGTTATAGATTCCGATGCGTCACTTCAGGTTTACTGTATCCCTCTGACATTATATTGGCGATGAAACACAGAACATGCATCGGAATTAAACACTAAATGCTCAATGCCGACTTAAGTACAAGAAGACTGTCTCATCTTACTCTCTATGTTTTGAACCATTCCTGTGACACTAGTTATAGATTCCGATGCTTCACTCCAGCTTTACTGTATCCCTCTCACCTTCTTATTGACGATGAAACACAGAAATTGCATCGGAATTAAATACAAAAGGCACAATTCCGACTCAAGTACAAGGAGACTGGCTCTTCTTACTGTCTATGCTTTGAACCATTCCTGTGACACTAGTTATAGATTCCGATGCTTCACTTTAGGTTTACTGTATCCCTCCGACCTCCTTATTGACGATGAAACTCAGAAATTGCATCGGAAATAAATACAAAAGGCACAATGACAACTTAAGTACAAGAAATCTGACTCTTCTTACTGTCTATGTTTTGAACCATTCCTGTGAGACTAGTTATAGATTCCGATGCCTCACTTCATGTTTACTGTATCAGTCTGACCTTCTTATTGACGATGAAATACAGAAATTGCATCGCAATTATATACAAATGGCACAATGCCTACTTAAGTACAATAAAACTGACTCTTCTTACTGTCTATGTTTTGAACCATTCCTGTGACACTAGTTATAGATTCTGATGCTTCACTTCAGGTGTACTGTATCCCTCCGACCTTCTTATACACGATGAAACACAGAAATTGCATCGGACTTAAATACAAAAGCACAATGCCTACTTAAGTACAAGATAACTGACTCTTCTTACTGTCTACGTTTTGAACCATTCCTGTGCAACTAGTTACAGATTTCGATGCTTCACATCAGGTTTATTGTATTCCTCTGACCTTCTAATTGACGATGAAACACAGATATTGCATCGGAATTAAATACAATAGGCACAATGCCGTCTTAAGTACACGAAAACTGAATCTTCTTAGTGTCTATGTTTTGAACCATTCCTGTGACACTAGTTATAGATTCCGATGCTTCACTTCAGGTTTACTGTATCCCTCTGACCTTTTTATTGACGATAAAACACAGAAATTTCATCGGAATTAAATACAAAAGGGTCAATGCCGACTTAAGTACAAGAAGACTGACTCTTCTTACCGTCTATTCTTTGAACCATTCCTGTGACACTAGTTACAGATTCCGATTCTTCACTTCAGGTTTACTGTATCCCTTGGACCTTATTATTGACGACGAAACACAGAAATTGCATCGGAATTAAATAAAAAAGGCACAATGCCGACTTAAGTACATAAAAACTGACTCTTCTTACTATCTATGTTTTGAACCATTCCTGTGACACTAGTTATAAATTCCGATGCTTCACTTCAGCTTTATTGTATCCCTCTGACCTTCTTATTGACGATGAAACACAGAAATTGCATCGGAATTCAATACAAAAGCGCAATGCCGACTCAAGTACAAGAAGGCTGGCACTTCATACTGTCTACGTTTTGAACCTTTCCTGTGAGACCGGTTTTAGATTCCGATGCCTCACTTCAGGTTTACTGTATCCCATGGACCTTCTTATTGACCACTAAACACAGAAATTGCATCGGAATTAAATACAAAAGGCACAATGCCTACTTAAGTACAAGGAAACTGACTAATCTTACTGTCTATGGTTTTAACCATTCCTGTGACACTAGTTATAGATTCCGATGCTTCACTTCAGGTTTACTGTACCCTCTGACGATCTTATTGACGATGAAACACAGAAACTGCATCTGAATGAAATACAAAAGGGACAATGCTAACTTCAGTACAAGAAAACTGACTCTTCTTACTGTCTATGTTTTGACCCTTACTGTGACACTACTTATAGATTCCGATGCTTCACTTCAGGTTTACTGTATCCCTCTGACCTTATATTGACGATGAAACACAGAAAATGCATCGGAATTAAATACAAAAGGCTCAATGCCGACTTAAGTACAAGAAGACTGTCTCATCTTACTCTCTATGTTTTGAACCATTCCTGTGACATTAGTTATAGATTCCGATGCTTCACTTCAGCTTTACTGTATCCCTCTCACCTTTTTATTGTCGATGAAAGACAGATATTGCATTGGAATTAAATACAAATGGCACAATGCCGACTCAAGTACAAGAAGACTGGCTCTTCTTACTGTCTATGTTTTGAACCATTCCTGTGACACTAGTTATGGATTCGGATGCTCGACTTCAGGTTCACTGCCTCCCTCTGAACTTCTTATTGGCGGTGAAACACAGAAATAGCATCGGAATTAATTACAAACGGCACAATGCTGACTTAAGTACAAGAAAACTGACTCTTCTTACTGTCTATGTTTTGAACCATTCCTGTGACACTAGTTATAGATTCCGATGCTTCACTTCAGGTTTACCGTATCCCTCTGTCCTTCTTATAGACGATGAAACACAGAAATTACATCAGAATTAAACACAAAGGGCACAATGCCGACTTAAGTACAAGAAAACTGACTCTTCTTACTGTCGATGTCTTGAACCACTCCTGTGACACAAGTTATAGTTTCCGATGCTTCACTTCAGGTTTACTGTATCCCTCGGACCTTCTCATTGAAGATGAAACACAGAAATAGCATCGGAATTATATACAAATGGCGCAATGCCTACTTATGTACAAGAAAACTGACTCTTCTTACTGTCTATGTTTTGAACCATTCCTGTGACACTAGTTATAGATTCTGATGCTTCACTTCAGGTGTATTGTATCCCTCAGACTTTCTTATTGACGATGAAACACAGAAACTGCATCGGAATTAAATACAAAAGCACAATGCCGACTCAAGTACAAGGAGACTGGCTCATCTTACTGTCTATGTTTTGAACCATTCCTGCGACACTAGTTACAGATTCCGATGCGTCACTTCAGGTTTACTGTATCCCTCTGACCTTATATTGGCGATGAAACACAGAAAATGCTTCGGAATTAAATACAAAATGCTCAATGCCGACTTAAGTACAAGAAGACTGGCTCTCCTTACTCTCTATGTTTTGCGCCATTCCTGTGACACTAGTTATAGATTCCGACGCTTCTCTTCAGCTTTACTGTATCCCTCTCACCTTCTTATTGACGATGAAACACAGAAATTGCATCGGAATTAAATACAAAAGGCACAATTCCGACTCAAGTACAAGGAGACTGGCTCTTCTTACTTTCTATGTTTTGAACCATTCCTGTGACACTAGTTATAGGTTCAGATGCTTCACTTTAGGTTTACTGTATCCCTCCGACCTCCTTATTGACGATGAAACTCAGAAATTGCATCGGAATTAAATACAAAAGGCACAATGACAACATAAGTACAAGAAATCTGACTCTTCTTATTGTCTATGTTTTGAACCATTCCTGTGACACTAGTTATAGATTCCGATGCCTCACTTCATGTTTACTGTATCAGTCTGACCTTCTTATTGACGATGAAACACAGAAATTGCATCGGACTTAAATACAAAAGCACAATGCCTACTTAAGTACAAGATAACTGACTCTTCTTACTGTCTACGTTTTGAACCATTCCTGTGCCACTAGTTACAGATTTCGATGCTTCACATCAGGTTTATTGTATTCCTCTGACCTTCTTATTGACGATGAAACACAGATATTGCATCGGAATTAAATACAATAGGCACAATGCCGTCTTAAGTACACGAAAACTGAATCTTCTTACTGTCTATGTTTTGAACCATTCCTGTGACACTAGTTATAGATTCCGATGCTTCACTTCAGGTTTACTGTATCCCTCTGACCTTCGTATTGACGATGAAACACCGAAATTTCGTCGGAATTAAATACAAAAGTCACAATGTCCACTTAAGTACAAGAAAACTGACTCGTCTTACTGTCTATGTTTTGAACCATTCCTGTGACACTAGTTATATATTCCGATGCTTCACTTCAAGCTTACTGTATCCCTCTGACCTTCTTATTGACGATGAAACACAGAAATTGCATCGGAATTAAATACAAAAGGCTCAATGCCGACTTAAGTACAAGAAGACTGACTCTTCTTACCGTCTATTCTTTGAACCATTTATGTGACACTAGTTATAGATTCCTATTCTTCACTTCAGGTTTACTGTATCCCTTGGACCTTATTATTGACGACGAAACACAGAAATTGCATCGGAATTAAATACAAAAGGCACAATGCCGACTTAAGTACAAAAAAACTGACTCTTCTTACTATCTATGATTTGAACCATTCCTGTGACACTAGTTATGGATTCGGATGCTCGACTTCAGGTTCACTGCTTCCCTCTGAACTTCTTATTGGCGGTGAAACACAGAAATTGCATCGGAATTAATTACAAACGGCACAATGCCGACTTAAGTACAAGAAAACTGACTCTTCTTACTGTCTATGTTTTGAACCATTCCTGTGACACTAGTTATAGATTCCGATGCTTCACTTTAGGTTTACTGTATCCCTCTGACCTTCTAATAGACGATGAAACACAGAAATTGCATCGGAATTAAATACAAAGGGCACAATGCCGACTTAAGTACAAGAAAACTGACTCTTCTTACTGTCGATGTTTTGAACCACTCCTGTGACACTAGTTATAGTTTTCGATGCTTCACTTCAGGTTTACTGTATCCCTCGGACCTTCTTATTGAAGATGAAACACAGAAATTGCATCAGAATTATATACAAATGGCACAATGCCTACATATGTACAAGAAAACTGACTCTTCTTACTGTCTATGTTTTGAACCATTCCTGTGACACTAGTTATAGATTTTGATGCTTCACTTCAGGTGTATTGTATCCCTCAGACCTTCTTATTGACGATGAAACACAGAAATTGCATCGGAATTAAATACAAAAGCACAATGCCGACTCAAGTACAAGGAGACTGGCTCTTCTTACTGTCTATGTTTTGAACCATTCCTGTGACACTAGTTATACATTCCGATGCTTCACTTTAGGTTTACTGTATCCCTCCGACCTCCTTATTGACGATGAAACTCAGAAATTGCATCGGAATTAAATACAAAAGGCACAATGACAACTTAAGTACAAGAAAACTGACTCTTCTTACTGTCTATGTTTTGAACCATTCCCGTGACACTAGTTATAGATTCCGATGGGTCACTTCAGGTTTACTGTATCCCTCTGACCTTATATTGGCGATGAAACACAGAAAATGCATCGGAATTAAATAAAAAATGCTCAATGCCGACTTAAGTACAAGAAGACTGGCTCTTCTTACTCTCTATGTTTTGAACCATTCCTGTGACACTAGTTATAGATTCCGATGCTTCACTTCAGCTTTACTATATCCCTCTCACCTTCTTATTGACGATGAAACACAGAAATTGCATCGGAATTAAATACAAAAGGCACAATGACAACTTAAGTACAAGAAATCTGACTCTTCTTATTGTCTATGTTTTGAACCATTCCTGTGACACTAGTTATAGATTCCGATGCCTCACTTCATGTTTACTGTATCAGTCTGACCGTCTTATTGACGATGAAACACAGAAATTGCATCGGAATTATATACAAATGGCACAATGCCTACTTAAGTACAAGAAAACTGACTCTTCTTACTGTCTATGTTTTGAACCATTCCTGTGACACTAGTTATAGATTCTGATGCTTCACTTCAGGTGTACTGTATCCCTCCGACCTTCTTATAGACGATGAAACACATAAATTGCATCGAACTTAAATACAAAAGCACAATGCCTACTTAAGTACAAGATAACTGACTCTTCTTACTGTCTACGTTTTGAACCATTCCTGTGAAACTAGTTACAGATTTCGATGCATCACATCAGGTTTATTGTATTCCTCTGACCTTCTTATTGACGATGAAACACAGATATTGCATCGGAATTAAATACAATAGGCACAATGCCGTCTTAAGTACACGAAAAATGAATCTTCTTACTGTCTATGTTTTGAACCATTCCTGTGACACTAGTTATAGATTCCGATGCTTCACTTCAGGTTTACTGTATCCCTCTGACCTTCGTATTGACGATGAAACACCGAAATTTCGTCGGAATTAAATACAAAAGATACAATGTCCACTTAAGTACAAGAAAACTGACTCGTCTTACTGTCTATGTTTTGAACCATTTCTGTGACACTAGTTATATATTCCGATGCTTCACTTCAAGCTTACTGTATCCCTCTGACCTTCTTATTGACGATGAAACACAGAAATTGCATCGGAATTAAATACAAAAGGCTCAATGCCGTCTTAAGTACAAGAAGACTGACTCTTCTTACTGTCTATGCTTTGAACCATTCCTGTGACACTAGTTATTGATTCCGATTCTTCACTTCAGGTTTACTGTATCCCTCTGACCTCCTTATTGACGATGAAACACAGAAATTGCATCGGAAATAAATACAAAAGGCACAATGCCGACTCAAGTACAAGAAGACTCGCTCTTCTTACTGTCTATGTTTTGAACCATTCCTGTGACACTAGTTATGGATTCGGATGCTCGACTTCAGGTTCACTGCCTCCCTCTGATCTTCTTATTGGCGGTGAAACACAGAAATTGCATCGGAATTAATTACAAACGGCACAATGCCGACTTAAGTACAAGAAAACTGACTCTTCTTACTATCTATGTTTTGAACCATTCCTGTGACACTAGTTATAGATTCCGATGCTTCACTTCAGGTTTACTGTATCCCTCTGACCTTCTTATAGACGATGAAACACAGAAATTGCATCGGAATTAAATACAAAGGGCACAATGCCGACTTAAGTACAAGAAAACTGACTCTTCTTACTGTCGATGTTTTGAACCACTCCTGTGACACTAGTTGTAGTTTCCGATGCTTCACTTCAGGTTTACTGTATCCCTCGGACCTTCTTATTGAAGATGAAGCATAGGAATTGCATTGGAAATTAATACAAAAGGCACAATGCCGACATAGGTACAAGAAGACTGACTCTTCTTACTGTCTATGTTTTGAACCATTCCCGTGACACTAGTTATAGATTCCGATGCGTCACTTCAGGTTTACTGTATCCCTCTGACCTTATATTGGCGATGAAACACAGAAAATGGATCGAAATTAAATACAAAATGCTCAATGCCGACTTAAGTACAAGAAGACTGTCTCTTCTTACTCTCTATGTTTTGAACCATTCCTGTGACACTAGTTATAAATTGCGATGCTTCACTTCAGCTTTACTGTATCCCTCTCACCTTCTTATTGACGATGAAACACAGAAATTGCATCGGAATTAAATACAAAAGGCACAATTCCGACTCAAGTACAAGGAGACTGGCTCTTCTTACTGTCTATGTTTTGAACCATTCCTGTGACACTAGTTATAGATTCCGATGCTTCACTTTAGGTTTACTGTGTCAATCCGACCTCCTTATTGACGATGAATCTCAGAAATTGCATCGGAATTAAATACAAAAGGCACAATGACAACTTAAGTACAAGAAATCTGACTCTTCTTACTGTTTATGTTTTGAACCATTCCTGTAACACTAGTTATAGATTCCGATGCCTCACTTCATGTTTACTGTATCAGTCTGACCTTCTTATTGACGATGAAACACAGAAATTGCATCGGAATTTTATACAAATGGCACAATGCCTACTTAAGTACAAGAAAACTGACTCTTCTTACTGTCTATGTTTTGAACCATTCCTGTGACACTAGTTATAGATTCTGATGCTTCACTTCAGGTGTACTGTATCCCTCCGACCTTCTTATAGACGATGAAACACAGAAATTGCATCGGACTTAAATACAAAAGCTCAATGCCTACTTAAGTACAAGATAACTGACTCTTCTTACTGTCTACGTTTTGAACCATTCCTGTGACACTAGTTATAAATTCCGATGCTTCACTTCAGCTTTATTGTATCCCTCTGACCTTCTTATTGACGATGAAACACAGATATTGCATCGGAATTACATGCAATAGGCACAATGCCGTCTTAAGTACACGAAAACTGAATCTTCTTACTGTCTATGTTTTGAACCATTCCTGTCACACTAGTTTTAGATTCCGATGCTTCTCTTCAGGTTTACTGTATCCCTCTGACCTTCGTATTGACGATGAAACACCGAAATTTCGTCGGAATTAAATACAAAAGTCACAATGTCCACTTAAGTACAAGAAAACTGACACGTCTAACTGTCTATGTTTTGAACCATTCCTGTGACACTAGTTATATATTCCGATGCTTCACTTCAAGCTTACTGTATCCCTCTGACCTTCTTATTGACGATGAAACACAGAAATTGCATCGGAATTAAATACAAAAGGCTCAATGCCGACTTAAGTACAAGAAGACTGACTCTTTTTACTGTCTATGTTTTGAACCATTCCTGTGACACTAGTTATAGATTCCGATTCTTCACTTCAGGTTTACTGTATCCCTTGGACCTTATTATTGACGACGAAACACAGAAATTGCATCGGAATTAAATACAAAAGGCACAATGCATACTTAAGTACAAAAAAACTGACTCTTCTTACTATCTATGTTTTGAACCATTCCTGTGACACTAGTTATTGATTCCGATGCTTCACTTCAGGTTTACTGTATCCCTCTGACCTCCTTATTGACGATGAAACACAGAAATTGCATCGGAATTAAATACAAAAGGCACAATGCCTACTTAAGTACAAGAAAACTGACTATTCTTACTGTCTATGTTTTGAACCATTCCTGTGACACTAGTTATAGATTCCGATGCTTCACTTCTGGTTTACTGTACCCTCTGACGATCTTATTGACGATGAAACACAGAAATTGCATCGGAATGAAATACAAAAGGGTTAATGCTAACTAAAGTACATGAAAACCGACTCTTCTTACTGTCTATGTTTTGACCCTTACTGAGACACTAGTTATAGATTCCGATGCTTCACTTCAGGTTTACTGTATCCCTCTGACCTCCTTATTGACGATGAAACACAGAAATTTCATCGGAATTAAATACAAAAGGGTCAATGCCGACTTAAGTACAAGAAGACTGACTCTTCTTACCGTCTATTCTTTGAACCATTCCTGTGACACTAGTTACAGATTCCGATTCTTCACTTCAGGTTTACTGTATCCCTTGGACCTTATTATTGACGACGAAACACAGAAATTGCATCGGAATTAAATAAAAAAGGCACAATGCCGACTTAAGTACATAAAAACTGACTCTTCTTACTATCTATGTTTTGAACCATTCCTGTGACACTAGTTATAAATTCCGATGCTTCACTTCAGCTTTATTGTATCCCTCTGACCTTCTTATTGACGATGAAACACAGAAATTGCATCGGAATTCAATACAAAAGCGCAATGCCGACTCAAGTACAAGAAGGCTGGCACTTCATACTGTCTACGTTTTGAACCTTTCCTGTGAGACCGGTTTTAGATTCCGATGCCTCACTTCAGGTTTACTGTATCCCATGGACCTTCTTATTGACCACTAAACACAGAAATTGCATCGGAATTAAATACAAAAGGCACAATGCCTACTTAAGTACAAGGAAACTGACTAATCTTACTGTCTATGGTTTTAACCATTCCTGTGACACTAGTTATAGATTCCGATGCTTCACTTCAGGTTTACTGTACCCTCTGACGATCTTATTGACGATGAAACACAGAAACTGCATCTGAATGAAATACAAAAGGGACAATGCTAACTTCAGTACAAGAAAACTGACTCTTCTTACTGTCTATGTTTTGACCCTTACTGTGACACTACTTATAGATTCCGATGCTTCACTTCAGGTTTACTGTATCCCTCTGACCTTATATTGACGATGAAACACAGAAAATGCATCGGAATTAAATACAAAAGGCTCAATGCCGACTTAAGTACAAGAAGACTGTCTCATCTTACTCTCTATGTTTTGAACCATTCCTGTGACATTAGTTATAGATTCCGATGCTTCACTTCAGCTTTACTGTATCCCTCTCACCTTTTTATTGTCGATGAAAGACAGATATTGCATTGGAATTAAATACAAATGGCACAATGCCGACTCAAGTACAAGAAGACTGGCTCTTCTTACTGTCTATGTTTTGAACCATTCCTGTGACACTAGTTATGGATTCGGATGCTCGACTTCAGGTTCACTGCCTCCCTCTGAACTTCTTATTGGCGGTGAAACACAGAAATAGCATCGGAATTAATTACAAACGGCACAATGCCGACTTAAGTACAAGAAAACTGACTCTTCTTACTGTCTATGTTTTGAACCATTCCTGTGACACTAGTTATAGATTCCGATGCTTCACTTCAGGTTTACCGTATCCCTCTGTCCTTCTTATAGACGATGAAACACAGAAATTACATCAGAATTAAACACAAAGGGCACAATGCCGACTTAAGTACAAGAAAACTGACTCTTCTTACTGTCGATGTTTTGAACCACTCCTGTGACACAAGTTATAGTTTCCGATGCTTCACTTCAGGTTTACTGTATCCCTCGGACCTTCTCATTGAAGATGAAACACAGAAATAGCATCGGAATTATATACAAATGGCGCAATGCCTACTTATGTACAAGAAAACTGACTCTTCTTACTGTCTATGTTTTGAACCATTCCTGTGACACTAGTTATAGATTCTGATGCTTCACTTCAGGTGTATTGTATCCCTCAGACTTTCTTATTGACGATGAAACACAGAAACTGCATCGGAATTAAATACAAAAGCACAATGCCGACTCAAGTACAAGGAGACTGGCTCATCTTACTGTCTATGTTTTGAACCATTCCTGTGACACTAGTTATAGATTCCGATGCGTCACTTCAGGTTTACTGTATCCCTCTGACCTTATATTGGCGATGAAACACAGAAAATGCTTCGGAATTAAATACAAAATGCTCAATGCCGACTTAAGTACAAGAAGACTGGCTCTCCTTACTCTCTATGTTTTGCGCCATTCCTGTGACACTAGTTATAGATTCCGACGCTTCTCTTCAGCTTTACTGTATCCCTCTCACCTTCTTATTGACGATGAAACACAGAAATTGCATCGGAATTAAATACAAAAGGCACAATTCCGACTCAAGTAC
The DNA here is from genome assembly GCF_021461385.2 of Schistocerca piceifrons. Lineage (NCBI taxonomy): Eukaryota > Metazoa > Arthropoda > Insecta > Orthoptera > Acrididae > Schistocerca > Schistocerca piceifrons. Next base: position 2,474 of record NW_025729006.1, on the reverse strand, counting down.
AAGGAGACTGGCTCTTCTTACTTTCTATGTTTTGAACCATTCCTGTGACACTAGTTATAGGTTCAGATGCTTCACTTTAGGTTTACTGCATCCCTCCGACCTCCTTATTGACGATGAAACTCAGAAATTGCATCGGAATTAAATACAAAAGGCACAATGACAACATAAGTACAAGAAATCTGACTCTTCTTATTGTCTATGTTTTGAACCATTCCTGTGACACTAGTTATAGATTCCGATGCCTCACTTCATGTTTACTGTATCAGTCTGACCTTCTTATTGACGATGAAACACAGAAATTGCATCGGACTTAAATACAAAAGCACAATGCCTACTTAAGTACAAGATAACTGACTCTTCTTACTGTCTACGTTTTGAACCATTCCTGTGCCACTAGTTACAGATTTCGATGCTTCACATCAGGTTTATTGTATTCCTCTGACCTTCTTATTGACGATGAAACACAGATATTGCATCGGAATTAAATACAATAGGCACAATGCCGTCTTAAGTACACGAAAACTGAATCTTCTTACTGTCTATGTTTTGAACCATTCCTGTGACACTAGTTATAGATTCCGATGCTTCACTTCAGGTTTACTGTATCCCTCTGACCTTCGTATTGACGATGAAACACCGAAATTTCGTCGGAATTAAATACAAAAGTCACAATGTCCACTTAAGTACAAGAAAACTGACTCGTCTTACTGTCTATGTTTAGAACCATTCCTGTGACACTAGTTATATATTCCGATGCTTCACTTCAAGCTTACTGTATCCCTCTGACCTTCTTATTGACGATGAAACACAGAAATTGCATCGGAATTAAATACAAAAGGCTCAATGCCGACTTAAGTACAAGAAGACTGACTCTTCTTACCGTCTATTCTTTGAACCATTTATGTGACACTAGTTATAGATTCCTATTCTTCACTTCAGGTTTACTGTATCCCTTGGACCTTATTATTGACGACGAAACACAGAAATTGCATCGGAATTAAATACAAAAGGCACAATGCCGACTTAAGTACAAAAAAACTGACTCTTCTTACTATCTATGATTTGAACCATTCCTGTGACACTAGTTATGGATTCGGATGCTCGACTTCAGGTTCACTGCTTCCCTCTGAACTTCTTATTGGCGGTGAAACACAGAAATTGCATCGGAATTAATTACAAACGGCACAATGCCGACTTAAGTACAAGAAAACTGACTCTTCTTACTGTCTATGTTTTGAACCATTCCTGTGACACTAGTTATAGATTCCGATGCTTCACTTTAGGTTTACTGTATCCCTCTGACCTTCTAATAGACGATGAAACACAGAAATTGCATCGGAATTAAATACAAAGGGCACAATGCCGACTTAAGTACAAGAAAACTGACTCTTCTTACTGTCGATGTTTTGAACCACCCCTGTGACACTAGTTATAGTTTTCGATGCTTCACTTCAGGTTTACTGTATCCCTCGGACCTTCTTATTGAAGATGAAACACAGAAATTGCATCAGAATTATATACAAATGGCACAATGCCTACTTATGTACAAGAAAACTGACTCTTCTTACTGTCTATGTTTTGAACCATTCCTGTGACACTAGTTATAGATTTTGATGCTTCACTTCAGGTGTATTGTATCCCTCAGACCTTCTTATTGACGATGAAACACAGAAATTGCATCGGAATTAAATACAAAAGCACAATGCCGACTCAAGTACAAGGAGACTGGCTCTTCTTACTGTCTATGCTTTGAACCATTCCTGTGACACTAGTTATACATTCCGATGCTTCACTTTAGGTTTACTGTATCCCTCCGACCTCCTTATTGACGATGAAACTCAGAAATTGCATCGGAATTAAATACAAAAGGCACAATGACAACTTAAGTACAAGAAAACTGACTCTTCTTACTGTCTATGTTTTGAACCATTCCCGTGACACTAGTTATAGATTCCGATGGGTCACTTCAGGTTTACTGTATCCCTCTGACCTTATATTGGCGATGAAACACAGAAAATGCATCGGAATTAAATACAAAAGGCACAATGACAACTTAAGTACAAGAAATCTGACTCTTCTTATTGTCTATGTTTTGAACCATTCCTGTGACACTAGTTATAGATTCCGATTCTTCACTTCAGGTTTACTGTATCCCTTGGACCTTATTATTGACGACGAAACACAGAAATTGCATCGGAATTAAATACAAAAGGCACAATGCATACTTAAGTACAAAAAAACTGACTCTTCTTACTATCTATGTTTTGAACCATTCCTGTGACACTAGTTATTGATTCCGATGCTTCACTTCAGGTTTACTGTATCCCTCTGACCTCCTTATTGACGATGAAACACAGAAATTGCATCGGAATTAAATACAAAAGGCACAATGCCTACTTAAGTACAAGAAAACTGACTATTCTTACTGTCTATGTTTTGAACCATTCCTGTGACACTAGTTATAGATTCCGATG
>NW_025729005.1:0-111192 GCF_021461385.2 Schistocerca piceifrons | reverse complement strand
CGACTTAAGTACAAGAAGACTGACTCTTCTTACTGTCTATGTTTTTGAACCATTCCTGTGACACTAGTTATAGATTCCGATTCATCACATCAGGTTTATGTATCCCTCTGACCTTCTTATTGACAATGAAATACAGAAATTGCATCGGAATTAACTACAAAAGGCACAATGCGACTGAAGTACATGTAGAGTGACTTTTCCTACTGTCTATGCTTTGAACCATTCCTGTGACACTAGTGATGGATTCCGATCGTTCAATTCAGGTTTACTGAATCCCTTGGACCTTCTTATTGACGATGAAACACAGATATTGCATCGGGATTATATAGAAAAGGCACAATGCCGACTTAAGTACAAGAAGGCTGACTCTTCCAACTGTCTATGTTTTGAACCATTCCTGTGCCACTAGTTATAGATTCCGATGCTTCACTTCACGTTTACTGTATCCCTCTGACCATCTTATTGACGATGAAACACAGAAATTGCATCGGAATTTAATTGAAAAGGCACAATGCCGACTTAAGTACTAGAAGACTTTCTCTTCCTACTGTCTTAGTTTTGAACCATTCCTGTGACACTAGTTATAGATTCCGATGCTTCACTCCAGGTTTACTGTATCCCTTGCACCTTCTTATTGACGATGAAACAAAGAAATTGCATCGGAATTAAATACAAAAGGCACAATGCCGACTAATGTACAAGAAGACTGACTCTTCCGACAGTCTATGTTTTGAACATTCCTGTGATACTAGTTATAGATTCCGGTGCTTCACTCCAGGTTTACTGTATCCCTTGGACCTTCTTATTGACTATGAAACACAGATATTGCATCGGAATTAAAATAAAAGGCACAATGCGGCCTTAAGTACAAGAAAAATGACTCTTCTTACTGTCTATGTTTTGAACCATTCGTGTGACTCTAGTTATAGATTCCGATGCTTCACTTCAGGTTTACTGTATCTCTATGACCTTCTTATTGACGATGAAACACGAAAATTGCATCGGAATGAAGTACAAAAGGCACAATACCGACTTAAGTACAAGAAGACTGACTCTTCTTACTGTCTATGTTTTGAACCATTCCTGTGACACTAGTTATAGATTCCGATGCTTCACTCCAGGTCTACTGTACCCCTTGGACCTTCTTATTGACGATGAAACACAGAAATTTCATCGGAATTAAATACAATAGGCACAATGCCGACTTAAGTACAAGAAGACTGACTCTCCTTACTGACTATGTTTTGAACTATTCCTGTGACACTAGTTACAGATTCTGATGCTTCCCATCAGATTTACTGTATCCCTCTGACCATCTTATTGACGATGAAACACAGAAATTGCATCGGAATTAAATACAAAAGGCACAATGCCGACTTACGTACATGTAGACTAACTTTTCCTACTGTCTATGTTTTGAACCAAATCTGTGACACTAGTTATAGATTCCGATTTTTCATATCAGGTTTACTGTATCCCTTGGCCCTTCTTATTGACGATGAAACACAGAAATTGCATCGGAATTAAATACAAAAGGCACAATGCCGACTTCAGTGAAAGAAGTCTGACTCTTCTTACTGTCTGTGTTTTGAACCATTCCTGTGACACTAGTTATATATTCAGATGCTTCACTTCAGGGTTTACTGTATCCCTTGGACCTTCTTATTGACGATGAAACACAGAAATTGCATCGGAATTAAATACAATAGGCACAATGCCGACTTAAGTAAAAGAGGTCTGACTCTTCTTACTGTCTGTGTTTTGAACCATTCCTGTGACACTAGTTATAGTTTCCGATGCTTCACTTCAGGTTTACTGTATCCCTTGGACCTTCTTATTGACGATGAAACACAGAAATTGCATCGGAATTAAATAGAAAAGGCACAATGCCGACTTAACTACAAGAAGACTGACTCTTCTTACTGACTATGATTGAACCATTCCTGTGACACTAGTTATAGATTCCGATGCTTAACTTCAGGATTACTGTATCCCCTTGGACGATCGTATTGACGGGAAACACAGATATTGCATGGGAATTCAATACAAAAGGCTCATGCCGAATTAAGTACAAGAAGTCTGACTCTTCTTACTGTCAATGTTTTGAACCATTCCTGTGACACTAGTTGTAGACTCTGATGCTTCACTCCAGGTTTACTGTATCCCTTGGACGGTCTTATTGACGATGAAACACAGAAATTGAATCGGAATTAAACACACAAGCACAATGCCGACTTCAGTAAAAGGAGTCTGGCTCTTCATACTGTCTGTGTTTTGAACCATTCCTGTGACACTATTTATAGTTTCCCGCTGCTTCACTTTAGGTTTACTGTATCCTTTGGACCTTCTTATTGACGATGTAACACAGAAATTGCATCGGAATTAATAGAAAAGGCACAAAGCCGACTTAAGTACTAGAATACTGACTCATCTTACTGTCTATGATTTGAACCGTCCCCGTGACACTAGTTATAGATTCCGATGCTTCACTCCAGGTTTACTGTATCCCTTGGACCTTCTTATTGACGATGAAACACAGAAATTGCATCGGAATTAAATACAAAGGGCACAATACCGACATAAGTACAAGAGGACTGATTCTTCTTACTGATTATGTTTTGAACCATTCCTGTGACACTAGTCATAGATTCCGATGCTTGACTTCAGGATTACTGTATCACTCTGACCTTCTTATTGACGATGAAACACAGAAACTGCATCGAAATTAAATACAAAAAAGGCACAATGCCGACTAATGTACAAGAAGACTGACTCTTCCGACAGTCTATGTTTTGAACCATTCCTGTGATACTAGTTATAGATTCCGGTGCTTCACTCCAGGTTTACTGTATCCCTTGGACCTTCTTATTGACTATGAAACACAGATATTGCATCGGAATTAAAAAAAAAGGCACAATGCGGCCTTAAGTACAAGAAAAATGACTCTTCTTACTGTCTATGTTTGAACCATTCCTGTGACTCTAGTTATAGATTCCGATGCTTCACTTCAGGTTTACTGTATCTCTATGACCTTCTTATTGACGATGAAACACGAAAATTGCATCGGAATGAAGTACAAAAGGCACAATACCGACTTAAGTACAAGAAGACTGACTCTTCTTACTGTCTATGTTTTGAACCATTCCTGTGACACTAGTTATAGATTCCGATGCTTCACTCCAGGTCTACTGTACCCCTTGGACCTTCTTATTGACGATGAAACACAGAAATTTCATCGGAATTAAATACAATAGGCACAATGCCGACTTAAGTACAAGAAGACTGACTCTCCTTACTGACTATGTTTTGAACTATTCCTGTGACACTAGTTACAGATTCTGATGCTTCCCATCAGATTTACTGTATCCCTCTGACCATCTTATTGACGATGAAAGACAGAAATTGCATCGGAATTAAATACAAAAGGCACAATGCCGACTTACGTAAATGTAGACTGACTTTTCCTACTGTCTATGTTTTGAACCATATCTGTGACACTAGTTATAGATTCCGATTGTTCTTATCAGGTTTACTGTATCCCTTGGCCCTTCTTATTGACGATTAAACACAGAAATTGCATCGGAATTAAATACAAAAGGCACAATGCCGACTTCAGTAAAAGAAGTCTGACTCTTCTTACCGTCTGTGTTTTGAACCATTCCTGTGACACTAGTTATATATTCAGATGCTTCACTTCAGGTTTACTGTATCCCTTGGACCTTCTTATTGACGATGTAACACTGAAATTGCATCGGAATTAAATGGAAAAGGCACAATGCCGACTTAAGTACTAGAAGACTGACTCTTCCTACTGTCTATGTTTTGAACCATTCCTGTGACACTAGTTACAGAATCCGGTGCTTCACTCCAGGTGTACTGTATCCCTTGAACCTTCTTATTGACGATGAAACACAGAAATTGCATCGGAATTAAATACAAAGGGCACAATACCGACATAAGTACAAGAGGACTGACTCTTCTTACTGATTATGTTTTGAACCATTCCTGTGACACTAGTCATAGATTCCGATGCTTGACTTCAGGATTACTGTATCACTCTGACCTTCTTATTGACGATTAAACACAGAAACTGCATCTGAATTAAATACAAATAGCACAATGACGACTAAAGTACAAGAAGACTGACTCTTCTGACAGTCTATGATTTAAACCAAACCTGTGACACTAGTTACAGATTCCGGTGCTTCACTCCACGTATACTGTATCCCTTGGACCATCTTACTGACGATGAAACACAGAAATTGCATCGGAAATAAATACAAAAGGCACAATGCCGACTTAAGTACAAGAAGACTGACTCTTCTTACTGTCTATGTTTTGAACCATTCCTGTGACACTAGTTATAGATTCCGATTCATCACATCAGGTTTATGTATCCCTCTGACCTTCTTATTGACAATGAAATACAGAAATTGCATCGGAATTAACTACAAAAGGCACAATGCGACTGAAGTACATGTAGAGTGACTTTTCCTACTGTCTATGCTTTGAACCATTCCTGTGACACTAGTGATGGATTCCGATCGTTCAATTCAGGTTTACTGAATCCCTTGGACCTTCTTATTGACGATGAAACACAGATATTGCATCGGGATTATATAGAAAAGGCACAATGCCGACTTAAGTACAAGAATTTCTGACTCTTCCAACTGCCTATGTTTTGAACCATTCCTGTGCCACTAGTTATAGATTCCGATGCTTCACTTCACGTTTACTGTATCCCTCTGACCATCTTATTGACGATGAAACACAGAAATTGCATCGGAATTTAATTGAAAAGGCACAATGCCGACTTAAGTACTAGAAGACTTTCTCTTCCTACTGTCTTAGTTTTGAACCATTCCTGTGACACTAGTTATAGATTCCGATGCTTCACTCCAGGTTTACTGTATCCCTTGGACCTTCTTATTGACGATGAAACAAAGGAATTGCATCGGAATTAAATACAAAAGGCACAATGCCGACTAATGTACAAGAAGACTGACTCTTCCGACAGTCTATGTTTTGAACCATTCCTGTGATACTAGTTATAGATTCCGGTGCTTCACTCCAGGTTTACTGTATCCCTTGGACCTTCTTATTGACTATGAAACACAGATATTGCATCGGAATTAAAAATAAAAGGCACAATGCGGCCTTAAGTACAAGAAAAATGACTCTTCTTACTGTCTATGTTTGAACCATTCGTGTGACTCTAGATATAGATTCCGATGCTTCACTTCAGGTTTACTGTATCTCTATGACCTTCTTATTGACGATGAAACACGAAAATTGCATCGGAATGAAGTACAAAAGGCACAATACCGACTTAAGTACAAGAAGACTGACTCTTCTTACTGTCTATGTTTTGAACCATTCCTGTGACACTAGTTATAGATTCCGATGCTTCACTCCAGGTCTACTGTACCCCTTGGACCTTCTTATTGACGATGAAACACAGAAATTTCATCGGAATTAAATACAATAGGCACAATGCCGACTTAAGTACAAGAAGACTGACTCTCCTTACTGACTATGTTTTGAACTATTCCTGTGACACTAGTTACAGATTCTGATGCTTCCCATCAGATTTACTGTATCCCTCTGACCATCTTATTGACGATGAAACACAGAAATTGCATCGGAATTAAATACAAAAGGCACAATGCCGACTTACGTACATGTAGACTAACTTTTCCTACTGTCTATGTTTTGAACCAAATCTGTGACACTAGTTATAGATTCCGATTTTTCATATCAGGTTTACTGTATCCCTTGGCCCTTCTTATTGACGATGAAACACAGAAATTGCATCGGAATTAAATACAAAAGGCACAATGCCGACTTCAGTGAAAGAAGTCTGACTCTTCTTACTGTCTGTGTTTTGAACCATTCCTGTGACACTAGTTATATATTCAGATGCTTCACTTCAGGTTTACTGTATCCCTTGGACCTTCTTATTGACGATGAAACACAGAAATTGCATCGGAATTAAATACAATAGGCACAATGCCGACTTAAGTAAAAGAGGTCTGACTCTTCTTACTGTCTGTGTTTTGAACCATTCCTGTGACACTAGTTATAGTTTCCGATGCTTCACTTCAGGTTTACTGTATCCCTTGGACCTTCTTATTGACGATGAAACACAGAAATTGCATCGGAATTAAATAGAAAAGGCACAATGCCGACTTAACTACAAGAAGACTGACTCTTCTTACTGACTATGATTGAACCATTCCTGTGACACTAGTTATAGATTCCGATGCTTAACTTCAGGATTACTGTATCCCTTGGACGATCGTATTGACGGGAAACACAGATATTGCATGGGAATTCAATACAAAAGGCTCATGCCGAATTAAGTACAAGAAGTCTGACTCTTCTTACTGTCAATGTTTTGAACCATTCCTGTGACACTAGTTGTAGACTCTGATGCTTCACTCCAGGTTTACTGTATCCCTTGGACGGTCTTATTGACGATGAAACACAGAAATTGAATCGGAATTAAACACAACAAGCACAATGCCGACTTCAGTAAAAGGAGTCTGGCTCTTCATACTGTCTGTGTTTTGAACCATTCCTGTGACACTATTTATAGTTTCCGCTGCTTCACTTCAGGTTTACTGTATCCTTTGGACCTTCTTATTGACGATGTAACACAGAAATTGCATCGGAATTAAATAGAAAAGGCACAAAGCCGACTTAAGTACTAGAATACTGACTCATCTTACTGTCTATGATTTGAACCGTCCCCGTGACACTAGTTATAGATTCCGATGCTTCACTCCAGGTTTACTGTATCCCTTGGACCTTCTTATTGACGATGAAACACAGAAATTGCATCGGAATTAAATACAAAGGGCACAATACCGACATAAGTACAAGAGGACTGATTCTTCTTACTGATTATGTTTTGAACCATTCCTGTGACACTAGTCATAGATTCCGATGCTTGACTTCAGGATTACTGTATCACTCTGACCTTCTTATTGACGATGAAACACAGAAACTGCATCGAAATTAAATACAAAAGGCACAATGACGACTAAAGTACAAGAAGACTGACTCTTCTGACAGTCTATGATTTAAACCAATCCTGTGACACTGGTTATAGATTCCGGTGCTTCACTCCACGTATACTGAATCGCTTGGACCATCTTACTGACGATGAAACACAGAAATTGCAATGGAAATAAATACAAAAGGCACAATGCCGACTTAAGTACAAGAGGACTGACTCTTCTTACTGTCTATGTTTGAACCATTCCTGTGACACTAGTTATAGATTCCGATTCATCACATCAGGTTTATGTATCCCTCTGACCTTCTTATTGACAATGAAATACAGTAATTGCATCGGAATTAACTACAAAAGGCACAATGCGACTGAAGTACATGTAGAGTGACTTTTCCTACTGTCTATGCTTTGAACCATTCCTGTGACACTAGTGATGGATTCCGATGCTTCACTCCAGGTTTACTGTATCCCATGGACCTTCTTATTGACGATGAAACACAGAAATTGCATCGGAATGAAATACAAAAGGCACAAAGCCGACTTAAGTACTAGAATACTGGCTCATCTTACTGTCTATGATTTGAACCGTCCCCGTGACACTAGTTATAGATTCCGATGCTTCACTCCAGGTTTACTGTATCCCTTGGACCTTCTTATTGACGATGAAACACAGAAATTGCATCGGAATTAAATACAAAAAGCACAATGCCGACTTAAGTACAAGAAGACTGACGCTTCTTACGGACTATGTTTTGAAGCATTCCTGTGATGCTAGTTATAGATTACGATGCTTCACTCCAGGTTTACTGTATCCGTTGGACCTTCTTATTGACGATGAAACACAGAAATTGCATCAGAATTAAATCCAAAAGCACAATGCCGAATTAAGTACAAGAAGAATAACTCTTCTTACTGTCTATGTTTTGAACCATTCCTGGTACACTACTTATGGATTTCGATCGTTCATTTCAGGTTTACTGTATCCCTTGGATCTTCTTATTGACGATGAAACACAGATATTGCATCGGAATTAAATACAAAAGGCACAAAGTCGTCTTAAGTACAAGATGAGTGACTCTTCCAACTGTCTATGTTTTGAACCATTCCTGTGCCACTAGTTATAGATTCCGATGCTTCACTTCAGGTTTACTGTATCCCTCTGACCGTCTTATTGACGATGCAACACAGAAAATTGCATCGGAATTAAACAGAAAAGGCACAATGCTGACTTAAGTACTAGACGACTGACTCTTCCTACTGTCTATGTTTTGAACCATTCCTGTGACACTAGTTACAGATTCCGATGCTTCACTCCAGGTTTACTGTATCCCTTGGACCTTCTAATTGACGATGAAACACAGAAATTGCATCGGAATTAAATACAATAGGCACACTGCCGACTTAAGTACAAGTAGACTGACTCATCTTACTGACTATGATTTGAACTATTCCTGTGACACTGGTTAAAGATTCCGTTGCTTCACATCAGATTTACTGTATCCCTCTGACCTTCTTATTGACGATGAAACACAGAAATTGCATCGGAATTAAATACAAATGGCACAATGCCGACATAAGTACATGTAGACTGACTTTTCCTACTGTCTATGTTTTGAACCATTCCTGTGACACTAGTTATAGACTCCGATGCTTCACTCCAGATTTACTGTATCCCTTGGACCTTCTTATTGACGATGAAACACAGATATTGCATCGGGATTATATAGAAAAGGCACAATGCCGACTTAAGTACAAGAAGGCTGACTCTTCCAAGTGTCTATGTTTTGAACCATTACTGTGCCATTAGTTATAGATTCCGATGCTTCACTTCACGTTTACTGTATCCCCCTGACCATCTTATTGACGATGAAACACAGAAATTGCATCGGAATTAAATAGAAAAGGCACAATGCCGACTTAAGTACTAGAAGACTTTCTCTTCCTACTGTCTTAGATTTGAACCATTCCTGTGACACTAGTTATAGATTCCGATGCTTCACTCCGGGTTTACTGTATCCCTTGGACCTTCTTATTGACGATGAAACAAAGAAATTGCATCGGAATTAAATACAATAGGCACAATGCCGACTTAAGTAAAAGAGGTCTGACTCTTCTTACTGTCTGTGTTTTGAACCATTCCTGTGACACTAGTTATAGTTTCCGATGCTTCACTTCAGGTTTACTGTATCCCTTGGACCTTCTTATTGACGATGAAACACAGAAATTGCATCGGAATTAAATAGAAAAGGCACAATGCCGACTTAACTACAAGAAGACTGACTCTCCTTACTGACTATGTTTGAACCATTCCTGTGACACTAGTTATAGATTCCGATGCTTAACTTCAGGATTACTGTATCCCTTGGACGATCGTATTGACGATGAAACACAGATATTGCATGGGAATTCAATACAAAAGGCTCATGCCGAATTAAGTACAAGAAGTCTGACTCTTCTTACTGTCAATGTTTTGAACCATTCCTGTGACACTAGTTGTAGACTCTGATGATTCACTCCAGGTTTACTGTATCCCTTGGACCTTGTTATTGACGATGAAACACAGAAATTGAATCGGAATTAAACACAACAAGCACAATGCCGACTTCAGTTAAAGGAGTCTGACTCTTCTTACTGTCTGTGTTTTGAACCATTCCTGTGACACTATTTATAGTTTCCGCGGCTTCACTTCAGGTTTACTGTATCCTTAGGACCTTCTTATTGACGATGTAACACAGAAATTGCATCGGAATTAAATAGAAAATGCACAAAGCCGACTTAAGTACTAGAATACTGGCTCATCTTACTGTCTATGATTTGAACCGTCTCCGTGACACTAGTTATAGATTCCGATGCTTGACTCCAGGTTTACTGTATCCCTTGGACCATCTTATTGACGATGAAACACAGAAATTGCATCGGAATTAAATACAAAAGGCACAAAGTCGTCTTAAGTACAAGAAGAGTGACTCTTCCAACTGTCTATGTTTTGAACCATTCCTGTGCCACTAGTTATAGATTCCGATGCTTCACTTCAGGTTTACTGTATCCCTCTGACCGTCTTATTGACGATGAAACACAGAAAATTGCATCGGAATTAAATAGAAAAGGCACAATGCTGACTTAAATACTAGACGACTGACTCTTCCTACTGTCTATGTTTTGAACCATTCCTGTGACACTAGTTACAGATTCCCGTGCTTCACTCCAGGTTTACTGTATCCCTTGGACCTTCTTACTGACGATGAAACACAGAAATTGCATCGGAATTAAATACAAAAGCCACTATGCCGACTTAAGTACAAGAAGACTGACTCTTCTTACTGTCTATGTTTTGAACCATTCCTGTGACACTAGTTATAGACTCCGATGCTTCAATTCAGGTCTACTGTATCCCTTGGACCTTCTTATTGACGATGAAACACAGAAATTGCATCGGAATTAAATACAATAGGCACAATGCCGACTTAAGTACAAGTAGACTGACTCATCTTACTGACTATGTTTTGAACTATTCCTGTGACACTGGTTAAAGATTCCGTTACTTCACATCAGATTTACTGTATCCCTCTGACCTTCTTATTGACGATGAAACACAGAAATTGCATCGGAATTAAATACAAATGGCACAATGCCGACATAAGTACATGTAGACTGACTTTTCCTACTGTCTATGTTTTGAACCATTCCTGTGACACTAGTTATAGACTCCGATGCTTCACTCCAGGTTTACTGTATCCCTTGGACCTTTTTATTGAAGATGAAACACAGAAATTGAATCGGAATTAAATACAAAATGCACAATACCGACTTAAGTAAAAGAAGTCTGACTCTTCTTACTGTCTGTGTTTTGAACCATTCCTGTGACACTAGTTGTAGATTCCTATGCTTCACTCCAGGTTTACTGTATCCCTTGGACCTTCGTATTGACTATGAAACACAGACATTGCATCGGAATTAAATACAAAAGGCACAATGCCGACTTAAGTAAAAGAAGTCTGACTCTTCTTACTGTCTATGTTTTGAACCATTCCTGTGACACTGGTTATAGATTCCGATGCTTCTCTCCAGGTTTACTGTATCCCTTGGACCTTCTTATAGACGATGAAATACAGAAATTGCATCAGAATTAAATAGAAAAGGCACAATGATGACTTAAGTACAAGAAGACTGACTCTTCTTACTGACTATGTTTTGAACCATTCCTGTGACACTAGTCATAGACTCCGACGCTTCACTTCAGGTTTACTGTATCCCTTGGACCTTCTTATTGACGATGAAACACAGAAATTGCATCGGAATTAAATACAAAGGGTACAATACCGACATAAGTACAAGAGGACTGACTCTTCTTGCTGATTATGTTTTGAACCATTCCTGTGACACTAGTCATAGATTCTGATGCTTAACGTCAGGATTACTGTATCACTCTGACCTTCTTATTGACGATGAAACACAGAAACTGCATCGAAATTAAATACAAAGGGCACAATGCCGACTAAAGTACAAGAAGACTGACTCTTCTGACAGTCTATGTTTTAAACCATTCCTGCGACCCTAGTTATAGATTCCGGTGCTACACTCCAGGTTTACTGTATCCCTTGGACCATCTTACTGACGATGAAACACAGAAATTGCATAGGAAATAAATACAAGAGGCCAAATGCCGACTTAAGTGCAAGAAGACTGACTCTTCTTACTGTCTATGTTTTGAACCATTCCTGTGCCTATAGTTATAGATTCCGATGCTTAACGTCAGGATTACTGTATCACTCTGACCTTCTTATTGACGATGAAACACAGAAACTGCATCGAAATTAAATACAAAAGGCACAATGCCGACTAAAGTACAAGAAGACTGACTCTTCTGACAGTCTATGTTTTAAACCATTCCTGTGACACTAGTTATAGATTCCGGTGCTACACTCCAGGTTTACTGTATGCCTTGGACCATCTTACTGACGATGAAACACAGAAATTGCATCGGAAATAAATACAAAAGGCACAATGCCGACTTAAGTGCAAGAAGACTGACTCTTCTTACTGTCTATGTTTTGAACCATTCCTGTGCCACTAGTTATAGATTCCGATGCTTCACATCAGGTTTATGTATCCCTCTGACCTTCTTATTGACGATGAAATACAGAAATTGCATCGGAATTAACTACAAAAGGCACAATGCCGACTTAAGTGCATGTAGAGTGTCTTTTCCTACTGTCTATGATGTGAACCATTCCTGTGACACTAGTGATGGATTCCGATCGTTCAATTAAGGTTTACTGTATCCCTTGGACCTTCTTATTGACGATGAAACACAGAAATTGCATCGGAATTAAATACAAAATTCACAATGCCGACTAATGTACAAGATGACTGACTCTTCCGACAGTCTATGTTTTGAACCATTCCTGTGACACTAGTTATAGATTCCGGTGCTTCACTCCAGGTTTACTGTATCCCTTGGACCTTCTTATTGACGATGTAACACTGAAATTGCATCGGAATTAAATGGAAAAGGCACAATGCCGACTTAAGTACAAGAATACTGACTCATCTTACTGTCTATGCTTTGAACCGTCCCTGAGACACTAGTTATAGATTCCGATGCTTCTCTCCAGGTTTACTGTATCCCTTGGACCTTCGTATTGACGATGAAACACAGAAATTGCATAGGAATTAAATACAAAAAGCGCAATGCTGACTTAAGTACAAGAAGACTGACTCTTCTTACTGACTATGTTTTGAACCATTCCTGTGCCACTAGTTATAGATTCCGATGCTTCACTTCAGGTTTACTGTATCCCTCTGACCTTCTTATTGACGATGAAACACAGAAATTGCATCGGAATTAATTACAAAAAGCACAATGCCGACTTAAGTACAGGATGACTTATTCTTCTTACTGTCTATGTTTTGAACCATCACTGGGACACTAGTTATAGATTCCGATGCTTCACTCCAGGTTTACTGTATCCCTTGGAGCTTCTTATTGACGATGAAACACAGAAATTGCATCGGAATTAAACACAATAGGCACAATGCCGACTTAAGTACAAGAAGACTGACTCTTCTTCCTGTCTATGTTTTTAACCATTCCTGTGACACTAGTTATAGATTCCGATGCTTAACTTCAGGTTTACTGTATCCCTTGGACCTTCTTATTGAAGATGAAACACTGAAATTGCATCGGAATTAAATACAAAAGGCACAATGCCGAATTAAGTAAAAGAAGTCTGACTCTTCTTACTGTCTATGTTTTGAACCATTCCTGTGACACTGGTTATAAATTCCGATGTTTCTCTCCAGGATTATTGTATCCCTTCTACCTTCTTATTGACGATGAAACACAGAAATTGCATCGGAATTAAATACAAAAAGCACAATGCCGACTTAAGTACAAGAAGAGTGACTCTTCTTACTAACTATGTTTTGAACTATTCCTGTGCCACTAGTTATAGATTCTGATGCTTCACTTGAGGTTTACTGTATCCCTCTGACCTTCTTATTGACGATGAAACACAGAAATTGCATCGGAATTTATTACAAGAAGCACAATGCCGACTTAAGTACAAAATGACTGACTCTTCTTACTGGCTATGTTTTGAACCATCCCTGGGACACTAGTTATTGATTCCGATGCTTCACTCCAGGTTTACTGTATCCCTTGGACCTTCTTATTGACGATGAAATACAGAAATTGCATCGGAATTAAATACAATAGGCACAATGCTGACTTAAGTACAAGAAGACTGACTCTTCTTCCTGTCTATGTTTTTAACGATTCCTGTGACACTAGTTGTAGATTCCGATGCTTCACTTCAGGTTTACTGTATCCCTTGGACCTTCTTATTGACGATGAAACACAGAAATTGCATCGGAATTAAATAGAAAAGGCACAATGCCGACTTAAGTGCAAGAATACTGACTCATCTTACTGCCTATGTTTTGAACCGTCCCTGTGACACTAGTTATAGATTCCGATGCTTCACTCCAGGTTTACTGTATCCCTTGGACCTACTTATTGACGATGAAACACAGACATTGCATAGGAATTAATTACAAAAATACAGTGCCGACTTAAGTACAAGCTTCATCATGGGTTTAAGAGTAGTCGAATCATAGCTGATATGGAAAAGCTGAACGAAGCGAAAAAGAGCGTAAAGAGAGCAATGAGAGAAGCATTCAACGAATTCGTACATAAAACATTTGCAAACAATCTAAACAAGAACCCTAAAAAGTTTTGGTCATATGTAAAATCGGTAAGCGGATCTAAATCCCCTATTCAGTCACTCGTTGACCACGATGGCACCGAAACAGAGGACGACCGAAGAAAGGCAGAAATACTGAATTCTTTGTTCCGAAACTGTTTCACTGCGGAAAATCGTAACACGACCCTGACTTCAGCCGTCGCACGGACGCCAAAATGGAAAATAATGAAATAAACGATATCGAAATTGAAAAACAGCTGCTATCACTTAGTAGCGGAAAAGCATCCGGACCAGACGAGATACCCTTAAGATTCTACAGTGATTATGCTAAAGAACTTGCCCCCTTTCTATCAGCAATTTATCGTAGATCGCTGGAAGAACGTAAAGTACCTAGCGACTGGAAGAAAGCGCAGGTCGTTCCCATTTTCAAGAAGGGTCATAAATCAGATGCGAATAATTATAGGCCTATTTCGCTTACGTCAATCTGTTGTAGAATAATGGAACATGTTTTGTGTTCTCGTATTATGACGTTCTTAGATAATACAAATCTCCTTCATCATAACCAACATGGATTTCGCAAACAGAGATCATGTGAAACTCAGCTCACCCTATTTGCCCAAGAAATTCACAGTGCCGTAGACACTGGCGAGCAGATTGATGCCGTATTCCTGGACTTCAGGAAGGCATTTGATACGGTTCCGCACTTACGTTTAGTGAAAAAAATACGAGCTTACGGAATATCGGACCAGGTTTGTGATTGGATTCAGGATTTCCTAGAAGAAAGAACACAACATGTCATTCTTAACGGTTCAAAATCTGCAGATGTAGAGGTAATTTCGGGAGTACCGCAGGGAAGCGTGATAGGACCTTTATTGTTTACAATATACATAAATGACTTAGTTGACAACTTCGGTAGCTCCGTGAGGCTATTTGCAGATGACACGGTTGTCTACAAGAAAGTAGCAACATCAGAAGACTCGTACGTACTCCAGGAGGACCTGCAGAGGATTAATGCATGGTGCGACAGCTGGCAGCTTTCCCTAAACGTAGATAAATGTAATTTAAGGCGCATACATAGGGGCAGAAATCCGTTCCAGTACGATTATGCCATAGGTGGTAAATCATTGAAAGCGGTAACGACCGTAAAATTCTTAGGAGTTACTATCCGGAGCGATCTGAAGTGGAATGATCACATAAAACAAATAGTGGGAAAAGCAGGCGCCAGGTTGAGATTCATAGGAAGAATTCTAAGAAAATGTGACTCATCGACGAAAGAGGTAGCTTACAAAACGCTTGTTCGTCCGATTCTTGAGTATTGCTCATCAGTATGGGACCCTTACCAGGTTGGATTAATAGAAGAGATAGACATGATCCAGCGAAAAGCAGCGCGATTCGTCATGGGGACATTTAGTCAGCGCGAGAGCGTTACGGAGATGCTGAACAAGCTCCAGTGGCGGACACTTCAAGAAAGGCGTTACGCAATACGGAGAGGTTTATTATCGAAATTACGAGAGAGCACATTCCGGAAAGAGATGGGCAACATATTACTACCGCCCACATATATCTCGCGTAATGATCACAACGAAAAGATCGGAGAAATTTAGGCATATACGGAGACTTACAAGCAGTCGTTCTTCCCACGCACAATTCGTGAATGGAACAGGGAAGGGGGGATCAGACAGTGGTACAATAAGTACCCTCCGCCACACACCGTAAGGTGGCTCGCGGAGTATAGATGTAGATGTAGATGTAGAAGACTGACTCTTCTTACTGACTATGTTTTGAACCATTCCTGTGACACTAGTTATAGATTCCGATGCTTCACTTCAGGTTTACTGTATCCCTCTGACCTTCTTATTGACGATGAAACACAGATATTGCATCAGAATTAAGTACAAAAGGCACAATGCCCAATTAAGTACAAGAAGACTGACTCTTCTTACTGTCTATGTTTTGAACCACTCCTGTGACACTAGTTATAGACTCCGATGCTTCACTCCAGGTTTACTGTACACCTTGGACCTTCTTATTGACGATTGTACACAGATATTGCATCGGAATTAAGTACAAAAGGCACAATGCCGAATTAAGTACAAGGAGACTGACTGTTCTTACTATCTATGTTTTGAACCATTCCTGTGACACTAGTTATGGATTCCGATCGTTCATTTCAGGTTTACTGTATCCCTTGGACCTTCTTATTGACGATGAAACACAGATATTGCATCGGAATTAAATACAAAAGCCACAATGCCGGCTTAAGTACAAGAAGACTGACTCTTCCAACTGTCTATGCTTTGAACCATTCCTGTGCCACTAGTTATAGATTCCGATGCTTCACTTCAGGTTTACTGTATCCCTCTGAACGTCTTATTGACGATGAATCACAGAAATTGCATCGGAATTAAATAGAAAAAGCACAATGCCGACTTAAGTACTAGAAGACTGACTCTTCCTACTGTCTATGTTTTGAACCATTCCTGTGACACTAGTTATAGACTCTGATGCTTCACTCCAGGTTTACTGTATCCCTTGGACCTTCTTATTGACGATGAAACACAGAAATTGCATCAGAATTAAATACAAAAGGCACAATGCCTAATTAAGTACAAGAAGACTGACCCTTCTTACTGTCTATGATTTGAACCATTCCTGTGACACTAGTTATGGATTCCGATCGTTCATTTGAGGTTTACTCTATCCCTTGGACCTTCTTATTGACGATGAAACACAGATATTGCATCGGAATTAAATACAAAAGGCACAATGCCGATTTAAGTACAAGAAGACTGACTCTTCCAACTGTCTATGTTTTGAACCATTCCTGTGCCACTAGTTATAGATTCCGATGTTTCACTTCAGGTTTACTGTATCCCTCTGACTGTCTTATTGACGATGAAACACAGAAATTGCATTGGAATTAAATAGAAAAGGCACAATGCTGACTTATGTACTAGAAGACTGACCCTTCCTACTGTCTATGTTTTGAACCATTCCTGTGCCACTAGTTATAGATTCCGATGCTTCACTCCAGGTTTACTGTATTCCTTGGATCTTCTTATTGACGATGAAACACAGAAATTGCATCGGAATTAAATACAAAAGGCACAATGCCGACTAATGTACAAGAAGACTGACTCTTCCGACAGTCTATGTTTTGAACCATTCCTGAGACACTAGTTATAGATTCCGGTGCTTCACTCCAGGTTTACTGTATCCCTTGGACCTTCTTTTTGACGATGAAACACAGAAATTGCATCGGAATTAAATATAAAACGCACAATGCCGCCTTAAGTACAAGAAAACTGACACATCTTACTGTCTATGATTTGAACCATTCGTGTGACTCTAGTTATAGATTCCGATGCTTCACTTCAGGTTTACTGTATCCCTCTGACCGTCGTATTGACGATGAAACACAGAAATTGCATCGGAATTAAATACAAAAGGCACAATGCCGACTTAAGTACAAGAAGACTGAATCTTCTTACTGTCTATGTTTTGAACCATTCCTGTGACACTAGTTATAGATTCCGATGCTTCCATTCAGGTCTACTGAATCCCTTGGACCTTCTTATTGACGATGAAACACAGAAATTGCATCGGAATTAAATACAAAATGCACAATGCCGACTTAACTACAAGAAGTCTGACTCTTCTTACTGACTATGTTTGAACCATTCCTGTGACACTAGTTATAGATTCCGATGCTTAACTTCAGGATTACTGTATCCCTTGGACCTTCTTATTGACGATGAAACACAGAAATTACACCGGATTTACATAGAAAAGGCACAATGCCGACTTAAGTACGAGCATACTGACTCATCTTACTGTCTATGTTTTGAACCGTCCCTGTGACACTAGTTATAAATTCCGATGCTTCACTCCAGGTTTACTGTATCCCTTGGACCATCTTATTGACGATGAAACACAGAAATTGAATCGGAATTAAATACAAAAAGCACAATGCCGTCTTAAGTACAAGAAGACTGACTCTTCTTACTGACTATGATTTGAACCATTCCTGTGACACTAGTTATAGATTCCGATGATTCACTTCAGGTTAACTGTATACCTTGGACCTTCTTATTGACGATGAAACATAGATATTGCATCGGAATTAAATACAAAAGGCACAATGCCGAATTAAGTACAAGGAGACCGACTCTTCTTACTGTCTATGTTTTGAAGCATTCCTGTGACACTAGTTATGGATTCCGATCGTTCATTTCAGGTTTACTGTATCCCTTGGACCTTCTTATTTACGATGAAACACAGATAGTGCATCGGAATTAAATACAAAAGGCACATTGCCGACTTAAGTACAACAAGACTGACTCTTCCAACTGTCTATGTTTTGAACCATTCCTGTGCCACTAGTCATAGTTTACCATGCTTCACTTCAGGGTTACTGTATACCTCCGACCGTCTTATTGACGATGAATCACAGAAATTGCATCGGAATTAAATAGAAAAGGCACAATGCAGACTTAAGTACTAGAAGACTGACTCTTCCTACTGTCTATGTTTGAACCATTCCTGTGACACTAGTTATAGACTCCGATGCTTCACTCCAGGTTTACTGTATCCCTTGGACCTTCTTATTGACGATGAAACACAGAAATTGCATCAGAATTAAATACAAAAAGCACAATGCCGAATTAAGTACAAGAAGACTGACTCTTCTTACTGTCTATGATTTGAACCGTTCCAGTGACACTAGTTATGGATTCCGATCGTTCATTTCAGGTTTACTGTATCCCTTGGACCTTCTTATTGACGATGAAACACAGAAATTGCATCAGAATTAAATACAAAAGGCACAATGCAGAATTAAGTACTAGAAGACTGACTCTACCTACTGTCTATGTTTTGAACCATTCCTGTGACACTAGTTATAGATTCCGATGCTTCACTCCAGGATTACTGTATTCCTTGGACCATCTTATTGACGATGAAACACAGAAATTGCATCGGAATTAAATACATAAGGTACAATGCTGACTAATGTACAAGAAGACTGACTCTTCCGACAGTCTATGTTTTGAACCATTCCTGTGACACTAGTTATAGATTCCGGTGCTTCACTCCAGGTTTAGTGTATCCATTGGACCTTCTTATTGACGATGAAACACAGAAATTGAATCGGAATTAAATATAAAATGCACAATGCCGCCTTAACTACAAGTAAACTGACACATCTAACTGTCTATGCTTTGAACCATTCGTGTGACTCTAGTTATAGATTCCGATGCTTCACTTCAGGTTTACTGTATCCCTCTGACCGTCTTATTGACGATGAAACACAGAAATTGCATCGGAATTAAATACAAAAGGCACAATGCCGACTTAAGTACAAAAAGACTGACTCTTCTTACTGTCTATGTTTTGAACCATTAATGTGACACTAGTTATTGATTCCGATGCTTCAATTCAGGTCTACTGTATCCCTTGGACCTTCTTATTGACGATGAAACACAGAAATTGCATAGGAATGAAATACAATAGGCACAATGCCGACTTAAGTACAAGAAGACTGACTCTTCTTACTGACTATGTTTTGAACTATTCCTGTGACACTAGTTATAGATTCCGATGCTTCACATCAGATTTACTGTATCCCTCTGACCTTCTTATTGACGATGAAACACAGAAATTGCATCGGAATTAAATACAAAAGGCACAATGCCGACTTAAGTACATGTAGACTGACTTTTCCTACTCTCTATGTTTTGAACCATTTCTGTGACACTAGTTATAGATTCCGATGGTTCATTTCAGGTTTACTGTATCCCTTGGACCTTCTTATTGACGATGAAACACAGAAATTGCATCGGATTTAAATACAAAAGGCACAATGCCGACTTAACTACAAGAAGTCTGACTCTTCTTACTGACTATGTTTTGAACCATTCCTGTGACACTAGTTATAGATTCCGATGCTTAACTTCAGGATTACTGTATCCCTTGGACCTTCTTATTGACGATGAAACACAGAAACTACATCGGAATTACATAGAAAAGGCACAATGCCGACTTAAGTACGAGCATACTGACTCATCTTACTGTCTATGTTTTGAACCGTCCCTGTGACACTAGTTATAAATTCCGATGCTTCACTCCAGGTTTACTGTAGCCCTTGGACCTTCTTATTGACGATGAAACACAGAAATTGAATCGGAATTAAATCCAAAAACACAATGCCGTCTTAAGTACAAGTAGACTGACTCTTCTTACTGACTATGATTTGAACCATTCCTGTGACACTAGTTATAGATTCCGATGATTCACTTCAGGTTAACTGTATACCTTGGACCTTCTTATTGACGATGAAACATAGATATTGCATCGGAATTAAATACAAAAGGCACAATGCCGAATTAAGTACAAGGAGACCGACTCTTCTTACTGTCTATGTTTTGAAGCATTCCTGTGACACTAGTTATGGATTCCGATCGTTCATTTCAGGTTTACTGTATCCCTTGGACCTTCTTATTTACGATGAAACACAGATATTACATCGGAATTAAATACAAAAGGCACATTGCCGACTTAAGTACAACAAGACTGACTCTTCCAACTGTCTATGTTTTGAACCATTCCTGTGCCACTAGTCATAGATTACCATGCTTCACTTCAGGTTTACTGTATACCTCTGACCTTCTTATTGACGATGAATCACAGAAATTGCATCGGAATTAAATAGAAAAGGCACAATGCAGACTTAAGTACTAGAAGACTGACTCTTCCTACTGTCTATGTTTGAACCATTCCTGTGACACTAGTTATAGACTCCGATGCTTCACTCCAGGTTTACTGTATCCCTTGGACCTTCTTATTGACGATGAAACACAGAAATTGCATCAGAATTAGATAGAAAAGGCACAATGCCGACTTAAGTACTTGAAGACTGACTCTTCCTACTGTCTATGTTTTGAACCATTCCTGTGACACTAGTTATAGACTCCGATGCTTCACTCCAGGTTTACTGAATCCCTTGAACCTTCTTATTGACGATGAAACACAGAAATTGCATCAGAATTAAATACAAAAGGCACAATGCAGAATTAAGTACTAGAAGACTGACTCTTCCTACTGTCTATGTTTGAACCATTCCTGTGACACTAGTTATAGACTACGAGGCTTCACTCCAGGTTTACTGTATCCCTTGGACCTTCTTATTGACGATGAAACACAGAAATTGCATCAGAATTAAATACAAAAAGCACAATGCCGAATTAAGTACAAGAAGACTGACTCTTCTTACTGTCTATGTTTTGAACCATTCCAGTGACACTAGTTATGGATTCCGATCGTTCATTTCAGGTTTACTGTATCCCTTGGACCTTCTTATTGACGATGAAACACAGAAATTGCATCGGAATTAGATAGAAAAGGCACAATGCCGACTTAAGTACTAGAAGACTGACTCTACCTACTGTCTATGTTTTGAACCATTCCTGTGACACTAGTTATAGATTCCGATGCTTCACTCCAGGTTTACTGTATTCCTTGGACCTTCTTATTGACGATGAAACACAGAAATTGCATCGGAATTAAATACAAAAGGTACAATGCTGACTAATGTACAAGAAGACTGACTTTTCCGACAGTCTATGTTTTGAACCATTCCTGTGACACTAGTTATAGATTCCGGTGCTTCACTCCAGGTTTAGTGTATCCCTTGGACCTTCTTATTGAGAATGAAACACAGAAACTGCATCGGAATTAAATACAAAAGGCACAATGCCGAATTAAGTACAAGGAGACTGACTCTTCTTACTATCTATGTTTTGAACCATTCCCGTGACACTAGTTATGGATTCCGATCGTTCATTTTCAGGTTTACTGTATCCCTTGGACCTTCTTATTGACGATGAAACACAGATATTGCATCGGAATTAAATTCAAAAGCCACAATGCCAGCTTAC
Source organism: Schistocerca piceifrons (assembly GCF_021461385.2). NCBI lineage: Eukaryota > Metazoa > Arthropoda > Insecta > Orthoptera > Acrididae > Schistocerca > Schistocerca piceifrons. The sequence goes on along the minus strand of NW_025729005.1, from coordinate 89,035 downwards.
GTACAAGAAGACTGACTCTTGCAACTGTCTATGCTTTGAACCATTCCTGTGGCACTAGTTATAGTTTCAGATGCTTCACTTCAGGTTTACTGTATCCCTCTGACCGTCTTATTGACGATGAATCACAGAAATTGCATCAGAATTAAATACAAAAGGCACAATGCCGAATTAATTACAAGAAGACTGACTCTTCTTACTGTCTATGATTTGAACCATTCCTGTGACACTAGTTATGGATTCCGATCGTTCATTTCATGTTTACTGTATCTCTTGGACATTCTTGTTGACGATGAAACACAGATATTGCATCGGAATTAAATACAAAATGCACAATGCCGATTTAAGTACAAGAAGACTGACTCTTCCAACTGTCTATGTTTTGAACCATTCCTGTGCCACTAGTTATAGATTCCGATGTTTCACTTCAGGTTTACTGTATCCCTCTGACCGTCTTATTGACGATGAAACACAGAAATTGCATCGGAATTAAATAGAAAAGGCACAACGCCGACTTATGTACTAGAAGACTGACACTTCCTACTGTCTATGTTTTGAACCATTCCTGTGACACTAGTTATAGATTCCGATGCTTCACTCCAGGTTTACTGTATTCCTTGGACCTTCTTATTGACGATGAAACACAGAAATTGCATCGGAATTAAATACAAAAGGCACAATGCCGACTAATGTACAAGAAGACTGACTCTTCCGACAGTCTATGTTTTGAACCATTCCTGTGACACTAGTTATAGATTTCGGTGCTTCACTCCAGGTTTACTGTATCCCTTGGACCTTCTTATTGACGATGAAACACAGAAATTTCATTGGAGATAAATATAAAATGCACAATGCCGCCTTAAGTACAAGAAAACTGACACATCTTACTGTCTATGCTTTGAACCATTCGTGTGACTCTAGTTATAGACTCCGATGCTTCACTCCAGGTTTACTGTATCCCTTGGACCTTCTTATAGACGATGAAACACAGAAATTGCATCAGAATTAAATACAAAAGGCACAATGCCGACTTAAGTACAAGAAGACTGACTCTTCTTACTGTCTATGTTTTGAACCATTCCTGTGACACTAGTTATAGATTCCGATGCTTCAATTCAGGTCTACTGTATCCCTTGGACCTTCTTATTGACGATGAAACACAGAAATTGCATCGGAATTAAATACAATAGGCACAACGCCGACTTAAGTACAAGAAGACTGACTCTTCTTACTGACTATGTTTTGAACTATTCCTGTGACACTAGTTGTAGATTCCGATGCTTCACATCAGATTTACTGTATCCCTCTGACCTTCTTATTGACGATGAAACACAGAAATTGCATCGGAATTAAATACAAAAGGCACAAGGCCGACTTAAGTACATGTAGACTGACTTTTCCTACTCTCTATTGTTTGAACCATTCCTGTGACACTAGTTATAGATTCCGATGGTTCATTTCAGGTTTACTGTATCCCTTGGACCTTCTTATTGACGATGAAACACAGAAATTGCATCGGAATTAAATACAAAAGGCACAATGCCGACTTAACTACAAGAAGTCTGACTCTTCTTACTGACTATGCTTTGAACCATTCCTGTGACACTAGTTATAGATTCCGATGCTTAACTTGAGGATTACTGTATCCCTTGGACCTTCTTATTGACGATGAAACACAGAAATTACATCGGAATTACATAGAAAAGGCACAATGCCGGCTTAAGTACAAGAATACTGACTCATCTTACTGTCTATGCTTTGAACCGTCCCTGTGACACTAGTTATAAATTCCGATGCTTCACTCCAGGTTTACTGTATCACTTGGACCTTCTTATTGACGATGAAACACAGAAATTGAATCGGAATTAAATACAAAAAGCACAATGCCGTCTTAAGAACAAGAAGACTGACTCATCTTACTGACTATGTTTTGAACCATTCCTGTGACACTAGTTATAGATTCCGAAGCTTTACTTCAGGTTTACTGTATCCCTCTGACCTCCTTATTGACGATGCAACACAGAAATTGCATCGGAATTAAATACAAGAGGCACAATGCCGACTTAAGTAAAAGAAGTCTGACTCTTCTTACTGTCTATGGTTTGAACCATTCCTGTGACACTAGTTATGGATTTCGATGCTTCACTGTAGGTTTACTGTATCCCTTGGACCTTCTTATTGACGATGAAACACAGAAATTGCATCAGAAAGAAATAGAAATGGCACAATGATGACTTAAGTACAAGAAGACTGACTCTTCTTACTGACTATGATTTGAACCATTCCTGTGACACTAGTTATACATTCCGATGATTCACTTCAGGTTAACTGTATCCCTTGGACCTTCTTATTGACGATGAAACACAGATATTGCATCGGAATTAAATACAAAAGGCACAATGCCGAATTAAGTACAAGGAGACCGACTCTTCTTACTGTCTATGTTTTGAAGCATTCCTGTGACACTAGTTATAGATTCCGATCGTTCATTTCAGGTTTACTGTATCCCTTGGACCTTCTTATTGACGATGAAACACAGAAATTGCATCAGAATGAAATAGAAATGGCACAATGATGACTTAAGTACAAGAAGACTGACTCTTCTTACTGACTATGATTTGAACCATTCCTGTGACACTAGTTATAGATTCCGATGATTCACTTCAGGTTAACTGTATCCCTTGGACCTTCTTATTGACGATGAAACACAGATATTGCATCGGAATTAAATAAAAAAGGCACATTGCCGACTTAAGTACAAGAACACTGACTCTTCCAACTGTCTATATTTGGAACCATTCCTGTGCCACTAGTCATAGATTACCGTGCTTCACTTTAGGTTTACTGGATCCCTCTGACCGTCTTATTGACGATGAAACACAGAAATTGCATCGGAATTAAATAGAAAAGGCACAATGCCGACTTAAGTACTAGAAGACTGACTCTTCCTACTGTCTATTTTTGAACCATTCCTGTGACACTAGTTATAGACTCCGATGCTTCACTCCAGGTTTACTGTATCCCTTGGACCTTCTTATTGACGATCAAACACAGAAATTGCATCAGAATTAAATACAAAAAGCACAATGCCAAATTAAGAACAAGAAGACTGACTCTTCTTACTGTCTATGTTTTGAACCATTCCAGTGACACTAGTTATGGATTCCGATGGTTCATTTCAGGTTTACCGTATCCCTTGGACCTTCGTATTGACGATGAAACACAGAAATTGCATCGGAATTAGATAGAAAAGGCACAATGCCGACTTAAGTAGTAGAAGACTGACTCTTCCTACTGTCTATGTTTTGAATCATTCCTGTGACACTAGTTATAGATTCCGATGCTTCAATTCAGGTCTACTGTATCCCTTGGACCTTCTTATTGACGATGAAGCACAGAAATTGCATCGGAATTAAATACAATAGGCACAACGCCGACTTAAGTACAAGAAGACTGACTCTTCTTACTGACTATGTTTTGAACTATTCCTGTGACACTAGTTATTGATTCCGATGCTTCACATCAGATTTACTGTATCCCTCTGACCTACTTATTGACGATGAAACACAGAAATTGCATCGGAATTAAATACAAAAGGCACAATGCCGACTTAAGTACATGTAGACTGACTTTTCCTACTCTCTATGTTTTGAACCATTCCTGTGACACTAGTTATAGATTCCGATGGTTCATTTCAGGTTTACTGTATCCCTTGGACCTTCTTATTGACGATGAAACACAGAAATTGCATCGGAATTAAATACAAAACGCACAATGCCGACTTAAATACAAGAAGTCTGACTCTTCTTACTGACTATGTTTTGAACCATTCCTGTTACACTAGTTATAGATTCCGATGCTTAACTTCAGGATTACTGTATCCCTTGGACCTTCTTATTGACGATGAAACACAGAAATTACATCGGAATTTCATAGAAAAGCACAATGCCGAATTAAGTACAAGAAGACTGACTCTTCTTACTGACTATGTTTTGAACCATTCCTGTGACACTTGTTATTGATTCCGATGCTTCACTTCAGGTTTACTGTATCCCTCTGACCTCCTTATTGACGATGAAACACAGAAATTGCATCGGAAATAATACAAGAGGCACAATGCCGACTTAAGTAAAAGAAGTCTGACTCTTCTTACTGTCTATGGTTTTAACCATTCCTGTGACACTAGTTATAGATTCCGATGCTTCACTCTAGGTTTACTGTATCCCTTATACCTTCTTATTGACGATGAAACACAGAAATTGCATCAGAATGAAATAGAAAAGGCACAATGATGACTTAAGTACAAGAAGACTGACTCTTCTTACTGACTATGATTTGAACCATTCCTGTGACACTAGTTATAGATTCCGATGATTCACTTCAGGTTAACTGTATACCTTGGACCTTCTTATTGACGATGAAACACAGATATTGCATCGGACTTAAATACAAAAGGCACAATGCCGAATTATGTACAAGGAGACCGACTCTTCTTACTGTCTATGCTTTGAAGCATTCCTGTGACACTAGTTATGGATTCCGATCGTTCATTTCAGGTTTACTGTATCCCTTGGACCTTCTTATTTACGATGAGACACAGATATTGCATCGGAATTAAATAAAAAAGCACATTGCCGACTTAAGTACAAGAAGACTGACTCTTCCAACTGTCTATGTTTTGAACCATTCCTGTGCCACTAGTCATAGATTACCATGCTTCTCTTCAGGTTTACTGTATCCCTCTGACCGTCTTATTGACGATGAATCACAGAAATTGCATCGGAATTAAATAGAAAAGGCACAATGCCGACTTAAGTACTAGAAGACTGACTCTTCCTACTGTCTATGTTTGAACCATTCCTGTGACACTAGTTATAGACTCCGATGCTTCACTCCAGGTTTACTGTATCCCTTGGACCTTCTTACTGACGATGAAACACAGAAATTGCATCAGAATTAAATACAGAAGGCACAATGCCGAATTAAGTACAAGAAGACTGACTCTTCTTACTGTCTATGTTTTGAACCATTCCAGTGACACTAGTTATGGATTCCGATCGTTCATTTCAGGTTTACTGTATCCCTTGGACCTTCTTATTGACGATGAAACACAGAAATTGCATCGGAAATAGATAGAAATGGCACAATGCCGACTTAAGTACTAGAAGGCTGACTCTTCCTACTGTCTATGTTTGAACCATTCCTGTGACACTAGTTATAGACTCCGATGCTTCACTCCAGGTTTACTGTATCCCTTGGACCTTCTTATTGACGATGAAACACAGAAATTGCATGAGAATTAAATACAGAAGGCACAATGCCGAATTAAGTACAAGAAGACTGACTCTTCTTACTGTCTATGTTTTGAACCACTCCAGTGACACTATTTATGGATTCCGATCGTAAATTTCAGGTTTACTGTATCCCTTGGACCTTCTTATTGACGATGAAACACAGAAATTGCATCGGAATTAAATACAAAATGCACAATGCCGATTTAAGTACAAGAAGACTGACTCTTCCAACTGTCTATGTTTGAACCATTCCTGTGCCACTAGTTATAGATTCCGATGTTTCACTTCAGGTTTACTGTATCCCTCTGACCGTCTTATTGACGATGAAACACAGAAATGGCATCGGAATTAAATAGAAAAGGCACAATGCCGACTTATGTACTAGAAGACTGACTCTTCCTACTGTCTATGTTTTGAACCATTCCTGTGACACTAGTTATAGATTCCGAAGCTTCACTAAAGGTTTACTGTATCCCTCTGACCGTCTTATTGACGATGAAACACAGAAATTGCATCGGAATTAAATACAAAAGGCACAATGCCGACTTAAGTACAAGAAGACTGACTCTCCTTAGTGTCTACGTTTTGAACCATAAATGTGACACTAGTTATGGATTCCGATCCTTCAATTCAGGTTTACTGTATCCCTTGGACCTACTTATTGACGATGAAACACAGAAATTGCATCGGAATTAAATACAAAAGGCACAATGCCGACTAATGTACAAGAAGACTGACTCTTCCGACAGTCTATGTTTTGAACCATTCCTGTGACACTAGTTATAGATTCCGGTGCTTCACTCCAGGTTTACTGTATCCCTTTGACCTTCTTATTGACGATGAAACACAGAAATTGCATCAGAATTAAATTGAAAAGGCACAATGCCGACTTAAGGACAAGCAGACTGACTCTTCTTACTGTCTATGTTTTGAACCATTCCTGTGACACTAGTTATAGATTCCGATGCTTCAATTCAGGTCTACTGTATCCCTTGGACCTTCTTATTGACGATGAAACACAGAAATTGCATCGGAATTAAATACAATAGGCACAACGCCGACTTAAGTACAAGAAGACTGACTCTTCTTACAGTCTATGTTTTGAACTATTGATGTGACACTAGTTATAGATTCCGATGCTTCACATCAGATTTACTGTATCCCTCTGACCTTCTTATTGACGATGAAACACAGAAATTGCATCGGAATTAAATACAAAAGGCACAATGCCGACTTAAGTACATGTAGACTGACTTTTCCTACTCTCTATGATTTGAACCATTCCTGTGACACTAGTTATAGATTCCGATGGTTCATTTCAGGTTTACTGTATCCCTTGGACCTTCTTATTGACGATGAAACACAGAAATTCCATCGGAATTAAATACAAAAGGCACAGTGCCGAATTAACTACAAGAAGTCTGACTCTTCTTACTGACTATGTTTTGAACCATTCCTGTGACATTAGTTATAGATTCCGATGCTTAACTTCAGGATTACTGTATCCCTTGGACCTTCTTATTGACGATGAAACACAGAAATTACATCGGAATTACATAGAAAAGGCACAATGCCGACTTAAGTACAAGAATACTGACTCATCTTACTGTCAATTTTTTGAACCGTCCCTGTGACACTAGTTATAAATTCCGATGCTTCACTCCAGGTTTACTGTATCCCTTGGACCTTCTTATTGATGATGAAACACAGAAATTGAATCGCAATTAAATACAAAAAGCACAATGCCGTCTTAAGTACAAGAAGACTGACTCTTCTTACTGACTATGTTTTGAACCATTCCTGTGACACTAGTTATAGATTCCGATGCTTCACTTCAGGTTTACTGTATCCCTCTGACCTCCTTATTGACGATGAAACACAGAAATTGCATCGGAATTAAATACAAGAGGCACAATGCCGACTTAAGTAAAAGAAGTCTGACTCTTCTTACTGTCTATGGTTTGAAGCATTCCTGTGACACTAGTTATGGATTCCGATCGTTCATTTCAGGTTTACTGTATCCCTTGGACCTTCTTATTTACGATGAAACTCAGATATTGCATCGGAATTAAATAAAAAAGGCACATTGCCGACTTACGTACAAGAAGACTGACTCTTCCAACTGACTATGTTTTTAACCCTTCCTGTGCCACTAGTCATAGATTACCATGCTTCACTTCAGGTTTACTGTATCCCTCTGACCGTCTTATTGACGATGAATCACAGAAATTGCATCGGAATTAAATAGAAAAGGCACAATGCCGACTTAAGTACTAGAAGACTGACTCTTCCTACTGTCTATGTTTGAACCATTCCTGTGACACTAGTTATAGACTCCGATGCTTCACTCCAGGTTTACTGTACCCCTTGAACCTTCTTATTGACGATGAAACACAGAAATTGCATCAGAATTAAATACAAAAAGCACAATGCCGAATTAAGTACAAGAAGACTGACTCTTCCAACTGTCTATGTTGGAACCATTCCTGTGCCACTAGTTATAGATTCCGATGTTTCACTTGAGGTTTACTGTATCCCTCTGACCGTCTTATTGACGATGAAACACAGAAATGGCATCGGAATTAAATAGAAAAGGCACAATGCCGACTTATGTACTAGAAGACTGACTCTTCCTACTGTCTATGTTTTGAACCATTCCTGTGACACTAGTTATAGATTCCGAAGCTTCACTAAAGGTTTACTGTATCCCTCTGACCGTCTTATTGACGATGAAACACAGAAATTGCATCGGAATTAAATACAAAAGGCACAATGCCGACTTAAGTACAAGAAGACTGACTCTCCTTACTGTCTACGTTTTGAACCATAAATGTGACACTAGTTATGGATTCCGATCCTTCAATTCAGGTTTACTGTATCCCTTGGACCTACTTATTGACGATGAAACACAGAAATTGCATCGGAATTAAATACAAAAGGCACAATGCCGACTAATGTACAAGAAGACTGACTCTTCCGACAGTCTATGTTTTGAACCATTCCTGTGACACTAGTTATAGATTCCGGTGCTTCACTCCAGGTTTACTGTATCCCTTTGACCTTCTTATTGACGATGAAACACAGAAATTGCATCAGAATTAAATTGAAAAGGCACAATGCCGACTTAAGGACAAGCAGACTGACTCTTCTTACTGTCTATGTTTTGAACCATTCCTGTGACACTAGTTATAGATTCCGATGCTTCAATTCAGGTCTACTGTATCCCTTGGACCTTCTTATTGACGATGAAACACAGAAATTGCATCGGAATTAAATACAATAGGCACAACGCCGACTTAAGTACAAGAAGACTGACTCTTCTTACAGTCTATGTTTTGAACTATTGATGTGACACTAGTTATAGATTCCGATGCTTCACATCAGATTTACTGTATCCCTCTGACCTTCTTATTGACGATGAAACACAGAAATTGCATCGGAATTAAATACAAAAGGCACAATGCCGACTTAAGTACATGTAGACTGACTTTTCCTACTCTCTATGATTTGAACCATTCCTGTGACACTAGTTATAGATTCCGATGGTTCATTTCAGGTTTACTGTATCCCTTGGACCTTCTTATTGACGATGAAACACAGAAATTCCATCGGAATTAAATACAAAAGGCACAGTGCCGAATTAACTACAAGAAGTCTGACTCTTCTTACTGACTATGTTTTGAACCATTCCTGTGACATTAGTTATAGATTCCGATGCTTAACTTCAGGATTACTGTATCCCTTGGACCTTCTTATTGACGATGAAACACAGAAATTACATCGGAATTACATAGAAAAGGCACAATGCCGACTTAAGTACAAGAATACTGACTCATCTTACTGTCAATTTTTTGAACCGTCCCTGTGACACTAGTTATAAATTCCGATGCTTCACTCCAGGTTTACTGTATCCCTTGGACCTTCTTATTGACGATGAAACACAGAAATTGAATCGCAATTAAATACAAAAAGCACAATGCCGTCTTAAGTACAAGAAGACTGACTCTTCTTACTGACTATGTTTTGAACCATTCCTGTGACACTAGTTATAGATTCCGATGCTTCACTTCAGGTTTACTGTATCCCTCTGACCTCCTTATTGACGATGAAACACAGAAATTGCATCGGAATTAAATACAAGAGGCACAATGCCGACTTAAGTAAAAGAAGTCTGACTCTTCTTACTGTCTATGGTTTGAAGCATTCCTGTGACACTAGTTATGGATTCCGATCGTTCATTTCAGGTTTACTGTATCCCTTGGACCTTCTTATTTACGATGAAACTCAGATATTGCATCGGAATTAAATAAAAAAGGCACATTGCCGACTTACGTACAAGAAGACTGACTCTTCCAACTGACTATGTTTTTAACCCTTCCTGTGCCACTAGTCATAGATTACCATGCTTCACTTCAGGTTTACTGTATCCCTCTGACCGTCTTATTGACGATGAATCACAGAAATTGCATCGGAATTAAATAGAAAAGGCACAATGCCGACTTAAGTACTAGAAGACTGACTCTTCCTACTGTCTATGTTTGAACCATTCCTGTGACACTAGTTATAGACTCCGATGCTTCACTCCAGGTTTACTGTACCCCTTGAACCTTCTTATTGACGATGAAACACAGAAATTGCATCAGAATTAAATACAAAAAGCACAATGCCGAATTAAGTACAAGAAGACTGACTCTTCCAACTGTCTATGTTGGAACCATTCCTGTGCCACTAGTTATAGATTCCGATGTTTCACTTGAGGTTTACTGTATCCCTCTGACCGTCTTATTGACGATGAAACACAGAAATGGCATCGGAATTAAATAGAAAAGGCACAATGCCGACTTATGTACTAGAAGACTGACTCTTCCTACTGTCTATGTTTTGAACCATTCCTGTGACACTAGATATAGATTCCGATGCTTCACTCCACGTTTACTGTATTCCGTGGACCTTCGTATTGACGATGAAACACAGAAATTGCATCGGAATTAAATACCAAAGGCACAATGCTGACCAATGTACAAGAAGACTGACTCTTCCGACAGTCTATGTTTTGAACCATTCCTGTGACACTAGTTATAGATTCCGGTGCTTCACTCCAGGTTTAGTGTATCCCTTGGACCTTCTTATTGACGATGAAACACAGAAATTGCATCGGAATTAAATATAAAATGCACAATGCCGCCTTAAGTACAAGAAAACTGACACATCTTACTGTCTATGCTTTGAACCATTCGTGTGACTCTAGTTATAGATTCCGATGCTTCACTTCAGGTTTACTGTATCCCTTGGACCTTCTTATTGACGATGAAACACAGAAATTGCATCGGAATTAAATATAAAATGCACAATGCCGTCTTATGTACAAGAAAACTGACTCTTCTTACTGTCTATGCTTTGAACCATTCGTGTGATTCTAGTTATAGATTCCGATGCTTCACTTCACGTTTCCTGTATCCCTTGGACCTTCTTATTGACGATGAAACACAGAAATTGCATCAGAATTAAATACATAAGGCACAATGCCGAATTAAGTACAAGAAGACTGACTCTTCTTACTGTCTATGTTTTGAACCATTCCTGTGACACTAGTTATGGATTCCGATCGTTCATTTCAGGTTTACTGTATCCCTTGGACCTTCTTATTGACGATGAAACACAGAAATTGCATCAGAATTAAATACAAAAGGCACAATGCCGACTTAAGTACAAGAAGACTGACCGTTCTTACTGTCTATGTTTTGAACCATTCCTGTGACACTACTTATAGATTCCGATGCTTCAATTCAGGTCTACTGTTTCCCTTGGACCTTCTTATTGACGATGAAACACAGAAATTGCATCGGAATTAAATACAATAGACACAATGCCGACTTAAGTACAAGAAGACTGACTCTTCTTACTGACTATGTTTTGAACTATTCCTGTGACACTAGTTATAGATTCCGATGCTTCACATCAGATTTACTGTATCCCTCTGACCTTCTTATTGACGATGAAACACAGAAATTGCATCGGAATTAAATACAAAAGGCACAATGCCGACTTAAGTACATGTAGACTGACTTTTCCTACTATCTATGTTATGAACCATTACTGTGACACTAGTTATAGATTCCGATGGTTCATTTCAGGTTTACTGTATCCCTTGGACCTTCTTATTGACGATGAAACACAGAAATTGCATCGGAATTAAAAACAAAAAGCACAATGCCGACTTAACTACAAGAAGTCTGACTCCTCTTACTGACTATGTTTTGAACCATTCCTGTGACACTAGTTCTAGATTCCGATGCTTAACTTCAGGATTACTGTATCCCTTGGACCTTCTTATTGACGATGAAACACAAAAATTACATCGGAATTACATAGAAAAGGCACAATGCGACTTAAGTACAAGAATACTGACTCATCTTACTGTCTATGTTTTGAACCGTCCCTGTGACACCAGTTATAAATTCCGATGCTTCACTCCAGGTTTACTGTATCCCTTGGACCTTCTTATTGACGATGAAACACAGAAGTTGCATCAGAATTAAATAGAAAAGGCACAATGATGACTTAAATACAAGAAGACTGACTCTTCTTACTGACTATGATTTGAACCATTCCTGTGACACTAGTTATAGATTCCGATGATTCACTTCAGATTAACTGTATCCCTTGGACCTTCTTATTGACGATGAAACACAGATATTGCATCGGAATTAAATACAAAAGGCACAATGCCGAATTAAGTACAAGGAGACCGACTCTTCTTACTGTCTATGATTTGAAGCATTCCTGTGACACTAGTTATGGATTCCGATCGTTCATTTCAGGTTTACTGTATCCCTTGGACCTTCTTATTTACGATGAAACACAGATATTGCATCGGAATTAAATACAAAAGGCACATTGCCGACTTAAGTACAAGAAGACTGACTCTTCCAACTGTCTATGTTTTGAACCATTCCTGTGCCACTAGTCATAGGTTACCATGCTTCACTTCAGGTTTATTGTATCCCTCTGACCGTCTTATTGACGATAAATCACAGAAATTGCATCGGAATTAAATAGAAAAGGCACAATGCCGAATTAAGTACAAGAAGACTGACTCTTCTTACTGTCTATGATTTGAACCATTCCAGTGACACTAGTTATGGATTCCGATCGTTCATTTCAGGTTTACTGTATCCCTTGGACCTTCTTATTGACGATGAAACACAGAAATTGCATCGGAATTAGATAGAAAAGGCACAATGCCGACTTAAGTACTAGAAGACTGACTCTTCCTACTGTCTATGCTTTGAACCATTCCTGTGACACTAGTTATAGGCTCCGATGCTTCACTCCAGGTTTACTGTATCCCTCGGACCTTCTTATTGACGATGAAACACAGAAATTGCATCAGAATTAAATACAAAAGGCACAATGCCGAATTAAGTACAAGAAGACTGACTCTTCTTACTGTCTATGTTTTGAACCATTCCAGTGACACTAGTTATGGATTCCGATCGTTCATTTCAGGTTTACTGTATCCCTTGGACCTTCTTATTGACGATGAAACACAGAAATTGCATCGGAATTAAATACATAATGCACAATGCTTATTTAAGTACAAGAAGACTGACTCTTCCAACTGTCTATGTTTTGAACCATTCCTGTGCCACTAGTTATAGATTCCGATGTTTCACTTCAGGTTTACTGTATCCCTCTGACCGTCTTATTGACGATGAAACACAGAAATGGCATCGGAATGAAATAGAAAAGGCACAATGCCGACTTATGTACTAGAAGACTGACTCTTCCTACTGTCTATGCTTTGAACCATTCCTGTGACACAAGTTATAGATTCCGATGCTTCACTCCAGGTTTACTGTATTCCTTGGACCTTCTTATTGACGATGAAACACAGAAATTGCATCGGAATTAAATACAAAAGGCACAATGCCGACTAATGTACATGAAGACTGACTCTTCCGACAGTCTATGTTTTGAACCATTCCTGTGACACTAGTTATAGATTCCGGTGCTTCACTCCAGGTTTAGTGTATCCCTTGGACCTTCTTATTGACAATGAAACACAGAAATTGCATCGGAATTAAATATAAAATGCACAATGCCGCCTTAAGTACAAGAAAAGTGACACATCTTACTGTCTATGCTTTGAACCATTCGTGTGACTCTAGTTATAGATTCCGATGCTTCACTTCAGGTTTACTGTATCCCTCGGACCGGCTTATTGACGATGAAACACAGAAATTGCATCGGAATTTAATACAAAAGGCACAATGCCGACATAAGTACAAGAAGACTGACTCTTATTACTTTCTATGTTTTGAACCATTAATGTGACACTAGTTATGGAATCCGATGCTTCAATTCAGGTTTACTGTATCCCTTGGACCTTCTTATTGACGATGAAACACAGAAATTGCATCGGAATTAAATATAAAATGCACAATGCCGTGTTAAGTACAAGAAAACTGACTCTTCTTACTGTCTATGCTTTGAACCATTCGTGTGACTCTAGTAATAGATTCCGATGCTTCAGTTCAGGTTTACTGTATCCCTTGGACCTTCTTATTGACGATGAAACACAGAAATTGCATCAGAATTAAATACAAAAGGCACAATGCCGAATTAAGTACAAGAAGACTGACTCTTCTTACTGTCTACGATTTGAACCATTCCTGTGACACTAGTTATAGATTCCGATGCTTCACTTCAGGTTTACTGTATCCCTCTGACCTCCTTATTGACGATGAAACACAGAAATTGCATCGGAATTAAATACAAGAGGCACAATGCCGACTTAAGTAAAAGACGTCTGACTCTTCTTACTGTCTATGGCTTGAACCATTCCTGTGACACTAGTTATGCATTCCGATGCTTCACTCTAGGTTTACTGTATCCCTTGGACCTTCTTATTGACGATGAAACACAGAAATTGCATCAGAATTAAATAGACAAAGCACAATGATGACTTAAGTACAAGAAGACTGACTCTTCTTACTGACTATGATTTGAACCATTCCTGTGACACTAGTTACAGATTCCGATGATTCACTTCAGGTTAACTGTATCCCTTGGACCTTCTTATTGACGATGAAACACAGATATTGCATCGGAATTAAATACAAAAGGCACAATGCCGAATTAAGTACAAGGAGACCGACTCTTCCTACTGTCTATGTTTTGAAGCATTCCTGTGACACTAGTTATGGATTCCGATCGTTCATTTCAGGTTTACTGTATCCCTTGGACCTTCTTATTTACGATGAAACTCAGATATTGCATCGGAATTAAATACAAAAGGCACATTGCCGACTTAAGTACAAGAAGACTGACTCTTCCAACTGTCTATGTTTTGAACCATTCCTGTGCCACTAGTTATAGATTCCGATGTTTCACTTCAGGTTTACTGTATACCTCTGACCGTCTTATTGACGATGAAACACAGAAATTGCATCGGAATTAAATAGAAAAGGCACAATGCCGACTAATGTACTAGAAGACTGACTCTTCCTACTGTCTATGTTTTGAACCATTCCTGTGACACTAGTTATAGATTCCGATGCTTCACTCCAGGTTTACTGTATTCCTTGGACCTTCTTATTGACGATGAAACACAGAAATTGCATCGGAATTAAATACAAAAGGCACAATGCCGACTAATGTACAAGAAGACTGACTCTTCCGACAGTCTATGATTTGAACCATTCCTGTGACACTAGTTATAGATTCCGGTGCTTCACTCCAGGTTTACTGTATCCCTTGGACCTTCTTATTGACGATGAAACACAGAAATTGCATCGGAATTAAATATAAAATGCACAATGCCGCCTTAAGTACAAGAAAACTGACACATCTTACTGTCTATGTTTTGAACCATTCGTGTGACTCTAGTTATAGACTCCGATGCTTCACTCCAGGTTTACTGTATCCCTTGGACCTTCTTATTGACGATGAAACACAGAAATTGCATTAGAATTAAATACAAAAGGCACAATGCCGACTTAAGTACATGTAGACTGACTTTTCCTACTCTCTATGTTTTGAACCATTCCTGTGACACTAGTTATAGATTCCGATGGTTCATTTCAGGTTTACTGTATCCCTTGGACCTTGTTATTGACGATGAAACACAGAAATTGCATCGGAATTAAATCCAAAGGCACAATGAAGACTTAACTACAAGAAGTGTGACTCTTCTTACTGACTATGTTTTGAACCATTCCTGTGACACTAGTTATAGATTCCGATGCTTAACTTCAGGATTACTGTATCCCTTGGACCTTCTTATTGACGATGAAACACAGAAAATACATCGGAATTACATAGAAAAGGCACAATGCCGACTTAAGTACAAGAATACTGACTCATCTTACTGTCTATGTTTTGAACCGTCCCGGTTACACTAGTTATAAATTCCGATGCTTCACTCCAGGTTTACTGTATTCCTTGGACATTCTTATTGACGATGAAACACAGAAAGTGAATGGGAATTAAATACAAAAAGCACAATGCCGTCTTACGTACAAGAAGACTGACTCTTCTTACTGACAATGTTTTGAACCATTCCTGTGACACTAGTTATAGATTCCGATGCTTCACTTCAGGTTTACTGTATCCCTCTGACCTCCTTATTGACGATGAAACACAGAAATTGCATCGGAATTAAATACAAGAGGCACAATGCCGACTTAAGTAAAAGACGTCTGACTCTTGTTACTGTCTATGGTTTGAACCATTCCTGTGACACTAGTTATGGATTCCGATGCTTCACTCTAGGTTTACTGTATCCCTTGGACCTTCTTATTGACGATGAAACACAGAAATTGCATCAGAATTAAATAGAAAAGGCACAATGATGACTTAAGTATAAGAAGACTGACTCTTCTTACTGACTATGATTTGAACCATTCCTGTGACACTAGTTACAGATTCCGATGATTCACTTCAGGTTAACTGTATCCCTTGGACCTTCTTAGTGACGATGAAACACAGATATTACATCGGAATTAAATACAAAAGGCACAATGCCGAATTAAGTGCAAGGAGACCGACTCTTCTTAATGTCTATGTTTTGAAGCATTCCTGTGACACTAGTTATGGATTCCGATCGTTCATTTCAGGTTTACTGTATCCCTTGGACCTTCTTATTTACGATGAAACGCAGATATTGCATTGGAATTAAATACAAAAGGCACATTGCCGACTTAAGTACTAGAAGACTGACTCTTCCAACTGTCTATGTTTTGAACCATTCCTGTGCCACTAGTCATAGATTACCATGCTTCACTTGAGGTTTACTGTATCCCTCTGACCGTCTTATTGACGATGAATCACAGAAATTGCATCGGAATTAAATACAAAAGGCACAATGCCGAATTAAGTACAAGAAGACTGACTCTTCCAACTGTCTATGTTTTGAACCATTCCTGTGCCACTAGTTGTAGATTCCGATGTTTCACTTCAGGTTTATTGTATCCCTCTGACCGTTTTATTGACGATGAAACACAGAAATGGCATCGGAATTAAATAGAAATGGCACAATGCCGACTTATGTACTAGAAGACTGACTCTTCCTACTGTCTATGTTTTGAACCACTCCTGTGACACTAGTTATTGATTCCGATGCTTCACTCCAGGTTTACTGTATTCCTTGGACCTTCTTGTTGACGTTGAAACACAGAAATTGCATCGGAATTAAATACCAAAGGCACAATGCCGACTAATGTAAAAGAAGACTGACTCTTCCGACAGTCTATGTTTTGAACCATTCCTGTGACACTAGTTATAGATTCCGGTGCTTCACTCCAGGTTTAGTGTATCCCTTGGACCTTCTTATTGACGATGAAACACAGAAATTGCATCGGAATTAAATATAAAATGCACAATGCCGTCTTAAGTACAAGAAAACTGACCCTTCTTACTGTCTATGCTTTGAACCATTCGTGTGACACTAGTTATAGATTCCGTTGCTTTACTTCAGGTTTACTGTATCCCTCTGAATTTCTTATTGACGATGAAACACAGAAGTTGCATCGGAATTAAATACAAAAGGCACAATGCCGACTTAAGTACAAGAAGACTGACTCTTCTTACTGTCTATGTTTTGAACCATTAATGTGACACTAGTTATGGATTCCGATGCTTCAATTCAGGTTTACTGTATCCCTTGGACCTTCTTATTGACGATGAAACACAGAAATTGCATCGGAATTAAATATAAAATGCACAATGCCGTCTTAAGTACAAGAAAACTGACTCTTCTTACTGTCTATGCTTTGAACCATTCGTGTGACTCTAGTTATAGATTCCGATGCTTCACTTCAGGTTTACTGTATCCCTTGGACCTTCTTATTGACGATGAAATACAGAAATTGCATCAGAATTAAATACAAAAGGCACAATGCCGAATTAAGTACAAGGAGACTGACTCTTCTTACTATCTATGTTTTGAACCATTCCTGTGACACGAGTTAAGGATTCCGATCGTTCATTTCAGGTTTACTGTATCCCTTGGACCTTCTTATTGACAATGAAACACAGATATTGCATCGGAATTAAATACAAAAGCCACAATACCAGTTTAAGTACAAGAAGACTGACTCTTCCAACTGTCTATGCTTTGAACCATTCTTGTGCCACTAGTTATAGATTCCGATGTTTCACTTCAGGTTTACTGTATCCCTCTGACCGTCTTATTGACGCTGAATCACAGAAATTGCACCGGAATTAAATAGAAAAGGCACAATGCCGACTTAAGTACTAGAAGACTGACTCTTCCTACTGTCTATGTTTTGAACCATTCCTGTGACACTAGTTATAGACTCTGATGCTTCACTCCAGGTTTACTGTATCCCTTGGACCTTCTTATTGACGATTAAACACAGAAATTGCATCAGAATTAAATACAAAGAGCACAATGCCGAATTAAGTACAAGAAGACTGACTCTTCTTACTGTCTACGTTTTGAACCATTCCTGTGACACTAGTTATGGATTCCGATCGTTCATTTCAGGTTTACTGTATCCTTTGGACCTTCTTATTGACGATGAAACCCAGATATTTCATCGGAATTAAATACAAAAGCACAATGCCGATTTAAGTACAAGAAGACTGACTCTTCCAACTGTCTATGTTTTGAACCATTCCTGTGCCACTAGTTATAGATTCCGATGATTCACTTCAGGTTTACTGTATACCTCTGACCGTCTTATTGACGATGAAACACAGAAATTGCATCGGAATTAAATAGAAAAGGCACAATGCCGACTAATGTACTAGAAGGCTGACTCTTCCTACTGTCTATGTTTTGAACCATTCCTGTGACACTAGTTATAGATTCCGATGCTTCACTCCAGGTTTACTGTATTCCTTGGACCTTCTTATTGACGATGAAACACAAAAATTGCATCGGAATTAAATACAAAAGGCACAATGCCGATTAATGTTCAAGAAGACTGACTCTTCCGACAGTCTATGTTTTGAACCATTCCTGTGACACTAGTTATAGATTCCGGTGCTTCACTCCAGGTTTACTGTATCCCTTGGACCTTCTTATTGACGATGAAACACAGAAATTGCATCGGAATTAAATATAAAATGCACAATGCCGCCTTAAGTACAAGAAAACTGACACATCTTACTGTCTATGCTTTGAACCATTCGTGTGATTCTAGTTATAGACTCCGATGCATCACTCCAGGTTTACTGTATCCCTTGGACCTTCTTATTGACGATGAAACACAGAAATTGCATTAGAATTAAATACAAAAGGCACAATGCCGACTTAAGTACATGTAGACTGACTTTTCCTACTCTCTATGCTTTGAACCATTCCTGTGACACTAGTTATAGGTTCCGATGGTTCATTTCAGGTTTACTGTATCCCTTGGACCTTCTTATTGACGATGAAACACAGAAATTGCATCGGAATTAAATACAAAAGGCACAATGCCGACTTAACTACAAGAAGTCTGACTCTTCTTACTGACTATGTTTTGAACCATTCCTGTGACACTACTTATTGATTCCGATGCTTAACTTCAGGATTACTGTATCCCTTGGACCTTCTTATTGACGATGAAACACAGAAATTACATCAGAATTACATAGAAAAGGCACAATGCCGACTTAAGTACAAGAATACTGACTCATCTTACTGTCTATGTTTTGAACCGTCCCTGTGACACTAGTTATAAATTCCGATGCTTCACTCCAGGTTTACTGTATCCCTTGGACCTTCTTATTGACGATGAAACAGAGAAAGTGAATGGGAATTAAATACAAAAAGCACAATGCCGTCTTAAGTACAAGAAGACTGACTCTTCTTACTGACTATGCTTTGAACCATTCCTGTGACACTAGTTATAGGTTCCGATGGTTCATTTCAGGTTTACTGTATCCCTTGGACCTTCTTATTGACGATGAAACACAGAAATTGCATCGGAATTAAATACAAGAGGCACAATGCCGACTTAAGTAAAAGAAGTCTGACTCTTCTTACTGTCTATGGTTTGAACCATTCCTGTGACACTAGTTATGGTTTCCGATGCTTCACTCTAGGTTTACTGTATCCCTTGGACCTTCTTATTGACGATGAAACACAGAAATTGCATCAGAATTAAATAGAAAAGGCACAATGATGACTTAAGTACAAGATGACTGACTCTTCTTACTGACTATGATTTGAACCATTCCTGTGACACTAGTTATAGATTCCGATGATTCACTTCAGGTTAACTGTATCCCTTGGACCTTCTTATTGACGATGAAACACAGATATTGCATCGGAATTAAATACAAAAGGCACAATGCCGAATTAAGTACAAGGTGACCGACTCTTCTTACTGTCTATGTTTTGAAGCATTCCTGTGACACTAGTTATGGATTCCGATCGTTCATTTCAGGTTTACTGTATCCCTTGGACCTTCTTATTTACGATGAAACGCAGATATTGCATCGGAATTAAATACAAAAGGCACATTGCCGACTTAAGTACTAGAAGACTGACTCTTCCAACTGTCTATGTTTTGAACCATTCCTGTGCCACTAGTCATAGATTACCATGCTTCACTTGAGGTTTACTGTATCCCTCTGACCGTCTTATTGACGATGAATCACAGAAATTGCATCGGAATTAAATACAAAAGGCACAATGCCGAATTAAGTACAAGAAGACTGACTCTTCCAACTGTCTATGTTTTGAACCATTCCTGTGCCACTAGTTGTAGATTCCGATGTTTCACTTCAGGTTTATTGTATCCCTCTGACCGTCTTATTGACGATGAAACACAGAAATGGCATCGGAATTAAATAGAAAAGGCACAATGCCGACTTAAGTACTAGAAGACTGACTCTTCCTACTGTCTATGTTTTGAACCACTCCTGTGACACTAGTTATTGATTCCGATGCTTCACTCCAGGTTTACTGTATTCCTTGGACCTTCTTGTTGACGATGAAACACAGAAATTGCATCGGAATAAAATACCAAAGGCACAATGCCGACTAATGTAAAAGAAGACTGACTCTTCCGACAGTCTATGTTTTGAACCATTCCTGTGACACTAGTTATAGATTCCGGTGCTTCACTCCAGGTTTAGTGTATCCCTTGGACATTCTTATTGACGATGAAACACAGAAATTGCATCGGAATTAAATATAAAATGCACAATGCCGTCTTAAGTACAAGAAAACTGACCCTTCTTACTGTCTATGCTTTGAACCATTCGTGTGACACTAGTTATAGATTCCGTTGCTTCACTTCAGGTTTACTGTATCCCTCTGAATTTCTAATTGACGATGAAACACATAAATTGCATCGGAATTAAATACAAAAGGCAAAATGCCGACTTAAGTACAAGAAGACTGACTCTTCTTACTGTCTATGTTTTGAACCATTAATGTGACACTAGTTATGGATTCCGATGCTTCAATTCAGGTTTACTGTATCCCTTGGACCTTCTTATTGACGATGAAACACAGAAATTGCATCGGAATTAAATATAAAATGCACAATGCCGTCTTAAGTACAAGAAAACTGACTCTTCTTACTGTCTATGCTTTGAACCATTCGTGTGACTCTAGTTATAGATTCCGATGCTTCACTTCAGGTTTACTGTATCCCTTGGACCTTCTTATTGACGATGAAATACAGAAATTGCATCAGAATTAAATACAAAAGGCACAATGCCGAATTAAGTACAAGGAGACTGACTCTTCTTATTATCTATGTTTTGAACCATTCCTGTGACACTAGTTATGGATTCCGATCGTTCATTTCAGGTTTACTGTATCCCTTGGACCTTCTTATTGACAATGAAACACAGATATTGCATCGGAATTAAATACAAAAGCCACAATACCAGCTTAAGTACAAGAAGACTGACTCTTCCAACTGTCTATGCTTTGAACCATTCCTGTGCCACTAGTTATAGATTCCGATGTTTCACTTCAGGTTTACTGTATCCCTCTGACCGTCTTATTGACGATGAATCACAGAAATTGCATCGGAATTAAATAGAAAAGGCACAATGCCGACTTAAGTACTAGAAGACAGACTCTTCCTACTGTCTATGTTTGAACCATTCCTGTGACACTAGTTATAGACTCTGATGCTTCACTCCAGGTTTACTGTATCCCTTGGACCTTCTTATTGACGATGAAACACAGAAATTGCATCAGAATTAAATACAAAGAGCACAATGCCGAATTAAGTACAAGAAGACTGACTCTTCCAACTGTCTATGTTTTGAACCATTCCTGTGCCACTAGTTATAGATTCCGATGATTCACTTCAGGTTTACTGTATACCTCTGACCGTCTTATTGACGATGAAACACAGAAATTGCATCGGAATTAAATAGAAAAGGCACAATTCCGATTAATGTACTAGAAGGCTGACTCTTCCTACTGTCTATGTTTTGAACCATTCCTGTGACACTAGTTATAGATTCCGATGCTTCACTCCAGGTTTACTGTATTCCTTGGACCTTCTTATTGACGATGAAACACAGAAATTGCATCGGAATTAAATACAAAAGGCACAATGCCGACTAATGTTCAAGAAGACTGACTCTTCCGACAGTCTATGTTTTGAACCATTCCTGTGACACTAGTTATAGATTCCGGTGCTTCACTCCAGGTTTACTGTATCCCTTGGACCTTCTTATTGACGATGAAACACAGAAATTGCATCGGAATTAAATATAAAATGCACAATGCCGCCTTAAGTACAAGAAAACTGACACATCTTACTGTCTATGCTTTGAACCATTCGTGTGATTCTAGTTATAGACTCCGATGCTTCACTCCAGGTTTACTGTATCCCTTGGACCTTCTTATTGAAGATGAAACACAGAAATTGCATTAGAATTAAATACAAAAGGCACAATGCCGACTTAAGTACATGTAGACTGACTTTTCCTACTCTCTATGCTTTGAACCATTCCTGTGACACTAGTTATAGATTCCGATGGTTCATTTCAGGTTTACTGTGTCCCTTGGACCTTCTTATTGACGATGAAACACAGAAATTGCATCGGAATTAAATACAAAAGGCACAATGCCGACTTAACTACAAGAAGTCTGACTCTTCTTACTGACTATGTTTTGAACCATTCCTGTGACACTAGTTATAGATTCCGATGCTTAACTTCAGGATTACTGTATCCCTTGGACCTTCTTATTGACGATGAAACACAGAAATTATATCGGAATTACATAGAAAAGGCACAATGCCGACTTAAGTACAAGAATACTGACTCATCTTACTGTCTATGTTTTGAACCGTCTCTGTGACACTAGTTATAAATTCCGATGCTTCACTCCAGGTTTACTGTATCCCTTGGACCTTCTTATTGACGATGAAACACAGAAAGTGAATGGGAATTAAATACAAAAAGCACAATGCCGTCTTAAGTACAAGAGGACTGACTCTTCTTACTGGCTATGTTTTGAACCATTCCTGTGACACTAGTTATAGATTCCGATGCTTCACTTCAGGTTTACTGTATCCCTCTGACCTCCTTATTGACGATGAAACACAGAAATTGCATCGGAATTAAATACAAGAGGCACAATGCCGACGTAAGTAAAAGAAGTCTGACTCTTCTTACTGTCTATGGTTTGAACCATTCCTGTGACACTAGTTATGGATTCCGATGCTTCACTCTAGGTTTACTGTATCCCTTGGACCTTCTTATTGACGATGAAACACAGAAATTGCATCAGAATTAAATAGAAAAGGCACAATGATGACTTAAGTACAAGAAGACTGACTCTTCTTACTGACTATGATTTGAACCATTCCTGCGACACTAGTTATAGATTCCGATGATTCACTTCAGGTTAACTGTATCCCTTGGACCTTCTTATTGACGATGAAACACAGATATTGCATCGGAATTAAATACAAAAGGCACAATGCCGAATTAAGTACAAGGAGACCGACTCTTCTTACTGTCTATGTTTAAAGCATTCCTGTGACACTAGTTATGGATTCCGATCGTTCATTTCAGGTTTACTGTATCCCTTGAACCTTCTTATTTACGATGAAACGCAGATATTGGATCGGAATTAAATACAAAAGGCACATTGCCGACTTAAGTACAAGATGACTGACTCTTCCAATTGTCTATGTTTTGAACCATTCCTGTGCCACTAGTCATAGATTACCATGCTTCACTTCAGGTTTACTGTATCCCTCTGACCGTCTTATTGACGATGAATCACAGAAATTGCATCGGAATTAAATACAAAAGGCACAATGCCGAATTAAGTACAAGAAGACTGACTCTTCCAACTGTCTATGTTTTGAACCATTCCTGTGCCACTAGTTATAGATTCCGATGTTTCACTTCAGGTTTATTGTATCCCTCTGGCCGTCTTGTTGACGATGAAACACAGAAATGGCAGCGGAATTAAATTGAAAAGGCACAATGCCGACTTATGTACTAGAAGTCTGACTCCTCCTACTGTCTATGTTTGAACCACTCCTGTGACACTAGTTATTGATTCCGATGCTTCACTCCAGGTTTACTGTATTCCTTGGACCTTCTTATTGACGATGAAACACAGAAATTGCGTCGGAATTAAATACAAAAGGCACAATGCCGACTAATGTAAAAGAAGACTGACTCTTCCGACAGTCTATGTTTTGAACCATTCCTGTGACACTAGTTATAGATTCTGGTGCTTCACTCCTGGTTTAGTGTATCCCTTGGACCTTCTTATTGACGATGAAACACAGAAATTGCATCGGGATTAAATATAAAATGCACAATGCCTCCTTAAGTACAAGAAAACTGACACATCTTACTGTCTATGCCTTGAACCATTCGTGTGACTCTAGTTATAGATTCCCATGCTTCACTTCAGGTTTACTGTATCCCTCTGATCGTCTTATTGACGATGAATCACAGAAATTGCATCGGAATTAAATACAAAAGGCACAATGCCGACTTAAGTACAAGATGACTGACTCTTCTTACTGTCTATGTTTTGAACCATTAATGTGACACTAGTTATGGATTGCGATGCTTCACTTCAGGTTTACTGTATCCCTTGGACCTTCTAATTGACGATGAAACAGAGAAATTGCATCAGAATTAAATACAAAAGGCACAATGCCGAATTAAGTACAAGAAGACTGACTCTTCTTACTGTCTATGTTTTGAACCATTCCTGTGACACTAGTTATGGATTCCGATCGTTCATTTCAGGTTTACTGTATCCCTTGGGCCTTTTTATTGACGATGAAACACAGAAATTGCATCGGAATTAAATACAAAAGGCACAATGCCGACTAATGTACAAGAAGACTGACTCTTCCGACATTCTATGTTGTGAACCATTCCTGTGACACTAGTTATAGATTCTGGTGCTTCACTCCAGGTTTACTGTATCCCTTGGACCTTCTTATTGACGATGAAACACAGAAATTGCATCGGAATTAAATACAAAACGCACAATGCCGACTTAAGTACAAGAAGACTGACTCCTCTTACTGTCTATGTTTTGAACCATTCCTGTGACACAAGTTATAGATTCCGATGCTTCAATTCAGGTCTACTGTATCCCTTGGTCCTTCTTAATGACGATGAAACACAGAAATTGCATCAGATTTAAATACAAAAGGCACAATGCCGAATTAAGTACAAGAAGACTGACTCTTCTTACTGTCTATGTTTTGAACCAATTATGTGACACTAGTTATGCATTCCGATGCTTCAATTCAGCTTTACTGTATCCCTTGGACCTTCTTATTGACGATGAAACACAGAAATTGCATCGGAATTAAATATAAAATGCACAATGCCGTCATAAGTACAAGAAAACTGACTCTTCTTACTGTCTATGTTTTGAACCATTCCTGTGACACTAGTTATGGATTCCGATCGTTCATTTCAGGTTTACTGTATCCCTTGGACCTTCTTATTGACGATGAAACACAGAAATTGCATCGGAATTAAATACAAAAGGCACAATGCCGAATTAAGTACAAGAAGACTGACTCTTCCAACTGTCTATGTTTTGAACCATTCCTGTGCCACTAGTTATAGATTCCGATGTTTCACTTCAGGTGTACTGTATCCCTCTGACCGTCTTATTGACGATGAAACACAGAAATTGCATCGGAAATAAATAGAAAAGGCACAATGCCGACTTATGTACTAGAAGACTGAGTCTACCTACTGTCTATGCTTTGAACCATTCCTGTGACACTAGTTATAGATTTCGATGCTTCACTCCAGGTTTACTGTATTCCTTGCACCTTCTTATTGACGATGAAACACAGAAATTGCATCGGAATTAAATACAAAAGGCACAATGCCGACTAATGTACAAGAAGACTGACTCTTCCGACAGTCTATGTTTTGAACCATTCCTGTGACACTAGTTATAGATTCCGGTGCTTCACTCCAGGTTTACTGTATCCCTTGGACCTTCTTATTGACGATGAAACACAGAAATTGCATCGGAATTAAATATAAAATGCACATTGCCGCCTTAAGTACAAGAAAACTGATACATCTTACTGTCTATGCTTTGAACCATTCGTGTGACTCTAGTTATAGATTCCGATGCTTCACTTCAGGTTTACTGTATCCCTCTGACCGTCATATTGACGATGAAACACAGAAATTGCATCGGAATTAAATACAAAAGGCACAATGCCGACTTAAGTACAAGAAGACTGACTCTTCTTACTGACTATGTTTTGAACTATTCCTGTGACACTAGTTATAGATTCCGATGCATCACATCAGATTTACTGTATCATTCTCACCTTCTTATTGACGATGAAACACAGAAATTGCATCGGAATTAAATACAAAAGCACAATGCCGACTTACGTACATGTAGACTAACTTATCCTACTGTCTATGTTTTGAACCATTCCTGTGACACTAGTTATAGCTTCCGATGGTTCATCTCAGGTTTACTGTATCCCTTGGACCTTCTTATTGACGATGAAACACAGAAATTGCATCGGAATTACATAGAAAAGGCACAATGCCGACTTAAGTACAAGAATGCTGACTCATCCTACTGCCTATGTTTTGATCCGTCCCTGTGACACTAGTTATAAATTCCGATGCTTCACTCCAGGTTTACTGTATCCCTTGGACCTTCTTATTGACGATGAAACACAGAAATGGCATCGGAATTAAATCCAAAATGCACAATGCCGACTTAAGTACAAGAAGACTGACTCTTCTTACTGACTATGTTTTGAACCATTCCTGTGACACTAGTTATAGATTCCGATGCTTCACTTCAGGTTTACTGTATCCCTCTGACCTCCTTATTTACGATGAAACACAGATATTGCATCGGAATTAAATACAAAAGGCACATTGCTGACTTAAGTACAAGAAGACTGACTCTTCCAACTGTCTATGTTTTGAACCATTCCTGTGCCACTAGTCATAAATTCCCATGCTTTACTTCAGGTTTACTGTATCCCTCTGACCGTCTTATTGACGATGAATCACAGAAATTGCATCGGAATTAAATACAAAAGGCACAATGCCGACTTAAGTACAAGAAGACTGACTCTTCTTACTGTCTATGTTTTGAACCGTTCCTGTGACACAAGTTATAGATTCCGATGCTTCAAGTCAGGTCTACTGTATCCCTTGGTCCTTCTTAATGACGATGAAACACAGAAATTGCATCGGAATTAAATACAATAGGCACATCGCCGACTTAAGTACAAGAAGACTGACTCTTCTTACTGACTACGTTTTGAACTATTCCTGTGACACTAGTTATAGATTCCGATGCTTCACTTCAGGTTTACCGTATCCCTCTAACCTTCTTATTGACGATGAAACACAGAAATTGCATCAGGGTTAAGTACAAAAGGTACAACGCCGAATTAAGTACAAGAAGACTGACTCTTCTTACTGTCTATGTTTTGAAATATTCCTGTGACACTAGTTATAGACTCTGATGCTTCACTCCCGGTTTACTCTACACCTTGGACCTTCTTATTGACGATTGTACACAGATTTTACATCGGAATTAAATACAAAAGGCACAATGCCGAATTAAGTACAAGGAGACTGACTCTTCTTACTATCTATGCTTTGAACCATTCCTGTGACACTAGTTATGGATTCCGATCGTTCATTTCAGGTTTACTGTATCCCTTGGACCTTCTTATTGACGATGAAACACAGATATTGCATCGGAATTAAATACAAAAGGCACAATGCCGACTTAAGTACAAGAAGACTGACTCTTCCAACTGTCTACGCTTTGAACCATTCCTGTGCCACTAGTTATAGATTCCGATGCTTCACTTCAGGTTTACTGTATCCCTCTGACCGTCTTATTGACGATGAATCACAGAAATTGCATCGGAATTAAATAGAAAAAGCACAATGCCGACTTTAGTACTAGAAGACTGACTCTTCCTATTGTCTATGTTTGAACCATTCCTGTGACACTAGTTATAGCTTCCGATGCTTCACTCCAGGTTTCCTGTATCCCTTGGACCTTCCTATTGACGATGAAACACAGAAATTGCATCAGAATTAAATACAAAAGGCACAATGCTGAATTAACTACAAGAAGACTGACTCTTCTTACTGTCTATGATTTGAACCATTCCTGTGCCACTAGTTATAGATTCCGATGTTTCACTTCAGATTTACTGTATCCCTCTGACCGTCTTATTGACGATGAAACACAGAAATTGCATCGGAATTAAATAGAAAGGGCACAATGCCGACTTAAGTACTAGAAGACTGACTCTTCCTACTGTCTATGTTTTGAACCATTCCTGTGACACTAGTTATAGATTCCGATGATTCAATCATGGTTTACTGTATTCCTTGGACCTTCTTATTGACGATGAAACACAGAATTTGCATCGGAATTAAATACAAAAGGCACACTGCCGTCTAATGTACAAGAAAACTGACTCTTCCGACAGTCTATGTTTGAACCATTCCTGTGACACTAGTTATAGATTCCGGTGCTTCACTCCAGGTTTACTATATCCCTTGGACCTTCTTATTGACGATGAAACACAGAAATTGCATCGGAATTAAATATAAAATGCACAATGCCGCCTTAAGTACAAGAAAACTGACTCATCTTACAGTCTATGTTTTGAACCATTCGTGTGACTCTAGTTATAGATTCTGATGCTTCACTTCAGGTTTACTGTATCCCTCTGACCGTCAAATTGACGATGAAACACAGAAATTGCATCGGAATTAAATACAAAAGGCACAATGCCGACTTAAGTACAAGAAGACTGACTCCTCTTACTGTCTATGTTTTGAACCATTCCTGTGACACTAGTTATAGATTCCGATGCTTCAATTCAGGTCTACTGTATCCCTTGGACCTTTTTATTGACGATGAAACACACAAATTGCATCGGAATTAAATACAATAGGCACAATGCCGACTTAAGTACAAGAAGACTGACTCTCCTTACTGACTATGTTTTGAACTATTCCTATGACTCTAGTTAGAGATTCCGATGCTTCACATCAGATTTACTGTATCCCTCTGACCTTCTTATTGACGATGCAACACAGAAATTGCATCGGAATTTAATACAAAAGGCACAATGCCGACATAAGTACTTGTATATTGACTTTTCCTACTGTCTATGTTTTGAACCATTCCTGTGACACTAGTTATAGATTCCGATGGTTCATTTCAGGTTTACTGTATCCCTTGGACGTTCTGATTGACGATGAAACACAGAAATTGCATCGGAATTAAATACAAAAGCACAATGCCGACTTCACTACAGGAAGTCTGACTCTTCTTACTGACTATGTTTTGAACCATTCCTGTGACACTAGTTATAGATTCCGATGCTTAACTTCAGGTTTACTGTATCCCTTGGACCTTCTTATTGACGATGAAACACAGAAATTGCATCGGAATTATATAGAAAAGACACAATGCCGACTTAAGTACAAGAATACTGACTCATCTTACTGTCTATGTTTTGAACCGTCCCTGTGACACTAGTTGTTAATTCCGATGCTTCACTCCAGGTTTACTGTATCCCTTGCACCTTCTTATTGACGATGAAACACAGAAATTGCATCGGAATTAAATACAAAAAGCACAATGCCGACTTAAGTGCAAGAAGTCTGACGCTTCTTACTGACTATGTTTTGAACCATTCCTGTGACACTAGTTATAGATTCCGATGCTTCACTTCAGGCTTACTGTATCCCTCTGACCTCCTTAGTGACGTTGAAACACAGAAATTGCATCGGAAGTAAATACAAGAGTCACAATGCCGACTTAAGTAAAAGAAGTCTGACTCTTCTTACTGTCTATGGTTTGAAAAATTCCTGTGACACTGGTTATAGACTCCGATGCTTCACTCCAGGTTTACTGTATCCCTTGGACCTTCTTATTGACGATGAAACACAGATATTGCATCGGAATTAAATACAAAAGGCACAATGCCGAATTAAGTACAAGAAGACCGACTCTTCTTACTGTCTATGTTTTGAAGCATTCCTGTGACACTAGTTATGGATTCCGATCGTTCATTTCAGGTTTACTGTATCCCTTGGACCTTCTTATTGACGATGGAACACAGATATTGCATCGGAATTAAATACAAAAGGCACATTGCCGACTTAAGTACAAGAAGACTGACTCTTCCAACTGTCTATGTTTTGAACCATTCCTGTGCCACTAGTTATAGATTCCGATGCTTCACTTCAGGTTTACTGTATCCCTCTGACCGTCTTATTGACGATGAATCTCAGAAATTGCATCGGAATTAAATAGAAAAGGCACAATGCCGAATGAAGTACAAGAAGACTGACTCTTCTTACTGTCTATGTTTTGAACCATTCCAGTGACACTAGTTATGGATTCCGATCGTTCATTTCAGGTTTGCTGTATCACATGGACCTTCTTATTCACGATGAAACACAGAAATTGCATCGGAATTAAACACAAAAGGCACAATGCCGACTAATGTACAAGAAGACTGACTCTTCCGACATTCTATGCTTTGAACCATTCCTGTGACGTTAGTTATAAATTCCGGTGTTTCACTCCAGGTTTACTGTATCCCTTGGACCTTCGTATTGACGATGAAACACAGAAATTGCATCGGAATTAAATGTAAAATGCGCAATGCCGTCTTAAGTACAGGAAAACTGACTCTTCTTACTGTCTATGCTTTGAACCATTCGTGTGACTCTAGTTATAGATTCCGATGCTTCACTTCAGGTTTACTGTATCCCTCTGACCTTCTTATTGACGATGAAACACAGAAATTGCATCGGAATTAAATACAAAAGGCACAATGCCGACTTAAGTACATGTAGAGTGACTTTTCCTACTGTCTATGTTTTGAACCATTCCTGTGACACTAGTTATAGATTATGATGGTTCATTTCAGGTCTACTGTATCCCTTGGAACTTCTTGTTGACGATGAAACACAGAAATTGCATCGGAATTAAATACAAAAGGCACAATGCCGACTTAACTACGAGAACACTGACTCTTCTTACTGACAATGTTTTGAACCATTCCTGTGACACTAGTTATAGATTCCGATGCTTAACTTCAGGATTACTGTATCCCTTGGACCTTCTTATTGACGATGAAACACAGAAATTGCATCGGAATTAAATACAAAGGCCCAATCCCGAATTAAGTACAAGAAGACTGACTCTTCTTACTGTCTATGTTGTGAACCATTCCTGTGACACTAGTTATAGACTCAGATGCTTCACTCCAGGTTTACTGTATCCCTTGGCACTTCTTATTGACGATGAAACACAGAAATAGCATCGGAATTAAAGACAAAAGGCAAAATGCCGACTTAAGTAATAGAAGTCTGACTCTTCTTACTGTCTGTGTTTGAACCATTTCTGTGACACTAGTTATAGATTCCGATGCTTCACTCCAGGTTTACTGTATCCCTTGGACCTTCTTATTGATGATGAAACATAGACATTGCATCAGAATTAGATAGAAAATTCACAATGATGACTTAAGTAAAAGAAGACTGACTCTTCTTTCTGACAATGTTTTGAACCATTCCTGTGACACTAGTTATAGATTCCGATGCATCATTTCAGGTTTACTGTATCCCTTGGACCTTCTTATTGACGATGAAACACAGAAATTGCATCGGAATTAAATAGGAAAGGCACAATGCCGACTTAAGTACAAGAAGATTGACTCTTCTTAATGACTATGTTTTGAACCGTCCCTGTGACACTAGTTATAAATTCCGATGTTTCACTCCAGGTTTACTGTATCCCTTGGACCTTCTTATTGACGATGAAACACAGAAGTTGCATCGGAATTAAATACAAAAAGTAAAATGCCGATTTAAGTACAAGGAGACTGACTCTTCTTACTGACTATGTTTTGAACCATTCCTGTGACACTAGTTATGGATTCCGATGCTTCACTTTTTGTTTACTTTATCCCTCTGACGTTCTTATTGAGGATGAAACACAGAAATTATATCGGAATTAAATACAAGATGCACAATGCCGACTTAAGTAAAATTAGTCTGACTCTTCTTACTGTCTGTGTTTTGAACCATTTCTGTGACACTAGTTATAGATTCCGATGTTTCACTTCAGGTTTACTGTATCCCTTGGACGTTCTTATTGACGATGAAACACAGACATTGCATCAGAATTAAATAGAAAATTCACAATGATGACTTAAGTAAAAGAAGACTGACTCTTCTTTCTGACAATGTTTTGAACCATTCCTGTGACACTTGTTATAGATTCCGATGCATCATTTCAGGTTTACTGTATCCCTTGGACCTTCTTATTGACGATGAAACACAGAAATTGCATCCGAATTAAATAGAAAAGGCACAATGCCGACTTCAGTACAAAAAGACTGACTCTTCTTACTGACTATGATTTGAACTGTCCCTGTGACACTAGTTATAAATTCCGATGCTTCACTCCGGGTTTACTGTATCCCTTGGACCTTCTTATTGACGATGAAACACAGAAGTTGCATCGGAATTAAATACAAAAAGTACAATGCCAATTTAAGTACAGGAAGACTGACTCATCTTACTGACTATGTTTTGAACCTTTCCTGTGACACTAGTTATGGATTCCGATGCTTCACTTCTTGTTTACTGTATCCCTCTGACCTTTTTATTGACTGATGAAACACAGAAATTGCATCGGAATTAAATACAAGAGGCACAATGCCGACTTATGTAAAAGAAGTCTGCCTCTTCTTACTGTCTATGGTTTGAACCATTCCTGTGACACTAGTTACGGATTCCGATGCTTCACTCTAGGTTTACTGTATCCCTTGGACCTTCTTATTGACCATGAAACACAGAAATTGCATCAGAATTAAATAGAAAATGCACAATGATGACTTAAGTACAAGAAGACTGACTGTTCTTACTGTCTATGTTTTGAACCATTCCTGTGACACTAGTTATAGACTTTGATGCTTCACTCCAGGTTTACTGTATCCCTTGGACCTTCTTATTGCCGATGAAACACAGAAATTGCATCGGAATTAAATACAAAAGGCACAATGCCGACTTAAGCAAATGAAGTCTGACTCTTCTTACTGTCTATGATTTGAACCATTCCTGTGACACTAGTTATAGATTCCGATGCTTCACTTCCAGATTTACTGTATCCCTTGGACCTGCTTATTGACGATGAAACACAGAAATTGCATCAGAATTAAATAGAAAATGCACAATGATGACTTAAGTACAAGAAGACTGACTCTTCTTACTGACTACGTTTTGAACCTTTCCTGTGACACTAGTCATAGATTCCGATGCTTCACTTCGGGATTACTGTATCCCT
Source organism: Schistocerca piceifrons (assembly GCF_021461385.2). NCBI lineage: Eukaryota > Metazoa > Arthropoda > Insecta > Orthoptera > Acrididae > Schistocerca > Schistocerca piceifrons. Next base: position 55,417 of record NW_025729005.1, on the reverse strand, counting down.
CTGAGCTTCATATTGACGATGAAACACAGAAATTGCATTGGAATTAAATACAAAAGGCACAATGCCGACTTAAGTAAAAGAAGACTGACTCTTCTTACTGTCTATGTTTTGAACCATCCCTGAAACACTTGTTATAGATTCCGATGCTTCACTCGAGGTTTACTGTATCCCTTGGACCCTCTTATAGACGATGAAACACAGATATTGCATCGGAATTAAATACAATAGGCAAACTGCCGCCTTAAGTACAAGAAGACTGATTCTTCCTAATGTCTAGGTTTGAACCATTCCTGTGGCACTAGTCGTAGATTCCGATGCTTCACTTCAGGTTTACTGTATGCCTTGGACCTTCTTATTGACGATGAAACACAGAAATTGCATCGGAATGAAATAGAAAAGGCACAATACCGACTTAAGTACAAGAAGACTGACTCTTCTTACTGACTATGTTTTGAACCATTCCTGTGACACTAGTCATAGATTCCGATGCTTCACTACAGGTTTACTGTATCCCTCCGACCGTCTTATTGACGATGTAACACAGAAATTGCACGGAGTTAAATACAAGAGGCACAATGCCGACTTAAGTAAAAGAAGTCTGACTCTGCTTACTGTCTATGATTTGAACCATTCCTGTGACACTAGTAATGGATTCCGATGCTTCACTCTAGGTTTACTGTATCCCTTGGACGTTCTTATTGACGATGAAACACAGAAATTGCATCAGAATTAAATAGAAAAAGCACAATGGTGACTTAAGTACAAGAAGACTGACTCTTCTTACTGACTATGATTTGAACCATTCCTGTGACACTAGTTATAGATTCTGATGATTCACTTCAGGATAACTGTATCCCTTGGACCTTCTTATTGACAATGAAACAAAGAAATTGCATCGGAAATAAATCCAAAAGTACAATACCGACTTAAGTACAAGAAGACTGACTCTTCTAACTGACTATGTTTGAACCATTCCTGTGACACTTGTCATAGATTCCAATGCTTCACTTCAGGATTACTGTATCCCTCTGACCTTCTTATTGACGATGAAACACAGAAATTGCATCGGAATTAATTACAAAAAGTACAATGCCGACTTAAGTACAAGATGACTGACTCTTCTTACTGTCTATGTTTTGAACCATCCCTGGGACACTAGTTTTTGATTCCGATGCTTCACTCCAGGTTTACTGTATCCCTTGGACCTTCTTATTGACGATGAAACACAGAAATTGCATCGGAATTAAAAACAATAGGCGCAATGCCGACTTAAGTACAAGAAGACTGACTCATCCTACTGTCTATGTTTTTAACCATTCCTGTGACACTAGTTATAGATTCCGATGCTTCACTTCAGGTTTACTGTATCACTTGGACCTTCTTATTGACGATGAAACACAGAAATTGCATCGGAATTAAATAGAAAAGGCACAATGCCGACTCAAGTACAAGAAGACTGACTCATCTTACTGTCTATGTTTGAACCGTCCCTGTGACAATAGTTATAGATTCCGATGCTTCACTTCAGGTTTACTGTATCCCTTGGACCTACTTATTGACGATGAAACACAGAAATTGCATCGGAATTAAATACAAAAAGCACAGTGCCGACTTAAGTACATGAAGACTGACTCTTCTTACTGACTATGTTTTGAACCGTTCCTGTGACACTAGTTATAAATTCCGATGCTTCACTTCAGGTTTACTGTATCCCTCTGACCTTCTTATTGACGATGAAACACAGAAATTGCATCAGCATTAAATACATAAGGCACAATGCCGAATTAAGTACAAGAAGACTGACTTTTCTTACTGTCTATGTTTTGAACCATTCCTGTGACACTAGTTATAGACTTCGATGCTTCACTGCAGGTTTACTGTATCCCTTGGACCTTCTTATTGCCGATTAAACACAGAAATTGCATCGGAATTAAATACAAAAGGCACAATGCCGACTTAAGTAAAAGAAGTCTGTCTCTTCTTAGTGTCTATGTTTTGAACCGTTCCTGTGTCACTAGTTATAGATTCCGATGCCTCACTCATGGTTTACTGTATCCCTTGGACCTTCATATTGACGATGAAACACAAAAATTGCATCAGAATTAAATAGAAAATGCACAATGATGACTTAAGTACAAGAAGGCTGACTCTTCTTACTGACTATGTTTAGAACCATTTCTGTGACACTAGTCATAGATTCCGATGCTTCACGTCAGGATTACTGTATCCCTCTGAGCTTCATATTGACGATGAAACACAGAAATTGCATCGGAATTAAATACAAGAGGCACAATGCCGACTTAAGTAAAAGAAGTCTGACTCTTTACACTGTCTATGGTTTGAACCATTCCTGTGACACTACTTACGGATTCCGAAGCTTCACTCTAGGTTTACTGTATCCCTGTGACCTTCTTATTGACGATGAAACACAGAAATAGCATCGGAATTAAATAGAAAATTCACAATGCCGACTTATGTACACGAAGACTGACTCTTCTCACTGACTATGTTTTGAACCATCCCTGTGACACTAGTTATAGATTCCGATGCTTCTCTCCAGGTTTACTGTATACCTTGGACCTTCTTATTGACGATGAAACACAGAAATTGCATCAGAATTAAATAGAAAAGGCAGAATGATGACTTATGTACAAGAAGACTGACTCTTCTTACTGACTATGTTTTGAACCATTCCTGTGACACTAGTCATAGATTCCGATGCTTCACTTCAGGATAACTGTATCCCTTTGATCTTCTTAATGACGATGTAACACAGAAATTGCATCGGAATTAAATACAAAAGGCACAATGCCGACTTAAGTACAAGAAGACTGACTCTTCCTACTGTCTATGATTTGAACCATCCCTGTGACACTAGTTATAGATTCCGATGCTTCACTCCAGGTTTACTGTATCCCTTGGACCTTCTTATTGACGATGAAACACAGAAATAGCATCGGAATTAAATGCAAAAGGCACAATGCCGACTTAAGTAAAAGAAGTCTGACTCTTCTTACTGTCTGTGTTTTGAACCATTTCTGTGACACTAGTTATAGATTCCGATGCTTCACTCCAGGTTTACTGTTTCCCTTGGACCTTATTATTGACGATGAAACACAGACATTGCATCAGAATTAAATAGAAAATTCACAATGATGACTTAAGTAAAAGAAGACTGACTCTTCTTTCTGACAATGTTTGAACCATTCTTGTGACACTAGTTATAGATTCCGATGCATCATTTCAGGTTTACTGTATCCCTTGGACCTTCTTATTGACGATGAAACACAGAAATTGCATCGGAATTAAATAGAAAATTCACAATGCCGACTTATGTACAAGAAGACTGACTCTTCTCACTGACTATGTTTTGAACCATCCCTGTGACACTAGTTATAAATTCCGATGCTTCACTCCAGGTTTACTGTATCCCTTGGACCTTCTTATTGACGATGAAACACAGAAGTTGCATCGGAATTAAATACAAAAAGTACAATGCCGATTTAAGTACAAGAAGACAGACTCTTCTTACTGACTATGTTTTGAACCATTCCTGTGACACTAGTTATGGATTCCGATGCTTCACCTCTTGTTTACTGTATTCTTCTGACCTTCTTATTGACGATGAAACACAGAAATTGCATCGGAATTAAATACAAGAGGCACAATGCCGACTTAAGTAAAAGAAGTCTGACTCTTCTTACTGTCTATGGTTTGAACCATTCCTGTGACACTAGTTACGGATTCCGATGCTTCACTCTAGGTTTACTGTATCCCTTGGACCTTCTTATTGACGATGAAACACAGAAATTGCATCCGAATTAAATACAAAAGGCACAATGCCGACTTAAGCAAAAGAAGTCTGACTCTTCTTACTGTCTATGATTTGAACCATTCCTGTGACACTAGATATAGATTCCGATGCTTCACTCCAGGTTTACTGTATCCCTTGGACCTGCTTATTGACGATGAAACACAGAAATGGCATCAGAATTAAATATAAAAGGCACAATGACGACTTAAGTACAAGAAGACTGACTCTTCTTACTGACTACGTTTTGAACCTTTCCTGTGACACTAGTCATAGATTCCGATGCTTCACTTCAGAATTACTGTATCCCTCTGAGCTTCATATTGACGTCGAAACACAGAAATTGCATCGGAATTAAATACAAAAGGCACAATGCCGACTTAAGTAAAAGAGGACTGACTCTTCTTACTGTCTATGCTTTGAACCATCCCTGAGACACTTATTATAGATTCCGATGCTTCACTCGAGGTTTACTGTATCCCTTGGACCCTCTTATTGACGATGAAACACAGATATTGTATCGGAATTAAATACAATAGGCAAACTGCCGCCGTAAGTACAAGAAGACTGATTCTTCCTAATGTCTAGGTTTGAACCATTCCTGTGACACTAGTCGTAGATTCCGATGCTTCACTTCAGGTTTACTGTATCCCTTGGACCTTCCTATCGACGATGAAACACAGAAATTGCATCGGAATTAAATAGAAAAGGCACAATACCGACTTAAGTACAAGAAGACTGAGTCTTCTTACTGACTATGTTTTGAACCATTCCTGTGACACTAGTCATAGATTCCGATGCTTCACTTCAAGTTTATTGTATCCCTCCGACCGTCTTATTGACGATGTAACACAGAAATTGCACGGAATTAAATACAAGAGGCACAATGGCGACTTAAGTAAAAGAAGTCTGACTCTTCTTACTGTCTATGGTTGAACCATTCCTGTGACACTAGTAATGGATTCCGATGCTTCACTCTAGGTTTACTGTATCCCTTGGACCTTCTTATTGACGATGAAACACAGAAATTGCATCAGAATTAAATAGAAAAAGCACAATGGTGACTTAAGTACAAGAAGACTGACTCTTCTTACTGACTATGATTTGAACCATACCTGTGACACTAGTTATAGAATCTGATGATTCACTTCAGGTTAACTGTATCATTGGACCTTCTTATTGACGATGAAACACAGAAATTGCATCGGAAATAAATCCAAAAGGCACAATACCGACTTAAGTACAAGAAGACTGACCCTTCTAACTGACTATGTTTTGAACCATTCCTGTGACACTAGTCATAGATTCCAATGCTTCACTTCAGGATTACTGTATCCCTCTGACCTTCTTATTGACGATGAAACACAGAAATTGCATCGGAATTAATTACAAAAAGTACATTGCCGACTTAAGTGCAAGATGACTGACTCTTCTTACTGTCTATGTTTTGAACCATCCCTGGGACACTAGTTTTTGATTCCGATGCTTCACTCCGGGTTTACTGTATCCCTTGGACCTTCTTATTGACGATGAAAAACAGAAATTGCATCGGAATTAAAAACAATAGGCGCAATGCCGACTTAAGTACAAGAAGACTGACTCATCCTACTGTCTATGTTTTTAACCATTCCTGAGACACTAGTTATAGATTCCGATGCTTCACTTCAGGTTTACTGTATCACTTGGACCTTTTTATTGACGATGAAACACAGAAATTGCATCGCAATTAAATAGAAAAGGCACAATGCCGACTTAAGTACAAGAAGACTGACTCATCTTACTGTCTATGTTTTGAACCGTTCCTGTGACACTAGTTATAGATTCCGATGCTTCACTCCAGGTATACTGTATCCCTTGGACCTACTTATTGACGATGAAATACAGAAATTGCATCAGAATTAAATACAAAAGGCACAATGCCGACTTAAGTACAAGAAGACTGACTCATCTTACTGTCTATGTTTTGAACCGTTCCTGTGACACTAGCTATAGATTCCGATGCTTCACTCCAGGTTTACTGTATCCCTTGGACCTTAATATTGACGATGAAACACAAAAATTGCAACAGAATTAAATAGAAATGGCACAATGATGACTTAAGTACAAGATGACTGACTCTTCTTACTGACTATGTTTTGAACCATTTCTGTGACACTAGTCATAGATTCCGATGCTTCACTTCAGGATTACTGTATCCCTCTGAGCTTCATATTGACGATGAAACACAGAAATTGCATTGGAATTAAATAGAAAAGGCACAATGCCGACTTAAGTACAAGTAGACTGACTCTTCTTACTGTCTATATTTTGAACCATCCCTGAGACACTTGTTGTAGATTCCGATGCTTCACTCGAGGTTTACTGTATCCCTTGGACCTTCTTATTGACGATGAAACTCAGAAATTGCATCGGAATTAAATACAAAAGGCACAATACCGTCTTAAGTACAAGAAGACTGACTATACTTACTGACTATGTTTTGAACCATTCCTGTGACACTAGTCATAGATTCCGATGCTTCACTTCAGGTTTACTGTATCCCTCTGACCGTCTTATTGACGATGAAACACAGAAATTGCATCGGAATTAAATAGAAAAGGCACAAAGGAGACTTAAGTACAAGAAGACTGAATCTTCCAACTCTCTGTGTTTTGAACCATTCCTGTGACACTAGTCATAGATTCCGATGCTTCCCTTCAGGTTTACTGTATCCCTCTGACCTTCTTATTGACGATGAAACACAGAAATTGCATCGGAATTAAATTGGAAAGGCACAATACCGAATTAAGTACAAGAAGACTGACTCTTCTTACTGTCTATGTTTTGAACCATTCCTGTGACACTAGTTATAGACTCCGATGCTTCACTCCGGGTTTACTGTATCCCTTGGACCTTCTTATTGACGACGAAACACAGAAATAAAATCGGAATTAAATAGAAAAGCCACAATGCCGACTTAAGTAAAAGAAGTCTGACTCTTCTTACTGTCTATGGTTTGAACCATTCCTGTGACACTAGTTATAGCTTCCGATGCTTCACTCCAGGTTTACTGTATACCTTGGACCTTCGTATTGACGATGAAACACAGAAATTGCATCAGAATTAAATAGAAAAGGCACAATGATGACTAAAGTACAAGAAGACTGACTCTTCTAACTGACTATGTTTTGATCCATTCCTGTGACACTAGTTATAGATTCCGATGCTTCACTTCAGGTTTACTGTATCCCATGTACCTTCTTGTTGACGATGAAACACAGAAATTGCATCGGAATTAAATAGAAAACGCACAATACCGACTTAAGTACAAGAAGACTGACTCTTCCTACTGTCTATGTTTTCAACCATTCCTGTGACACTAGTTTTTTATTCAGATGCTTCACTTGAGGTTTACTGTATCCCTCGGACCTTCTTATGGACGATGAAACACAGAAATTGCATCGGAATGAAATACAAATGCACAATGCCGACTTAAGTACGAGAAGACAGAATCTTCCAACTCTCTATGCTGTGAACCATTCCTGTGACACTAGTTATAGATTCCGATGCTTCACTTCAGGTTTACTGTATCCCTCTGACCTTCTTATTGGGTCATTCCATGCCAAGTGGTCTAAACCTTCCCACCATCATGTCTCCAATTTTCTTCAAATTTTATCTGTAGCACTAGTCAAGTGCTAAATTAAGTTTCTCAAGATATCAAGCCTCTAGCTGCAATACTTGCTGATCTACACCCCCTTGTCTGAAGGGTAGTAAGTTCGCATGCGCGCGACATCAGACAAAATGCCATTTTTGGGGTCTCATAAAATTGAAACCAATTCATAAGAATGGTTAGTAAGATGAGACCCTGTACAGTTTTTTGTGCTGATTCAAACGAAATTAATTATAAGATTACTGATGCAAAATCCGGTCAAACAAGTCGACTCAAAGTGTACCCCTAATTCTGTCGTGACTTAATGCGACAAATTTTGACCAATATTCAGACTGCAATAATTTCCTTGCAGATAAAGATATGGACTTGAACTTTTTACCAAGTCTTATCTTTGTGCTGGACATAATACAGCTGGATTTCCAACTACTCAGGCTTTATAGTCGCCTTGCAAAATCTCTTCAAATTTGGCAGTGTCAGCGCAAATGGCTTTATTTACCAAAGTTCAAAGCCCATTACTACAAAATAGTCAGCCTGGATTTAATTGTGAATAGTATCATCTGAAAGAGAAACTCTTGCTCTACGAGATGGATATATTTTTCTTTTGCAACGCTTCCATTAAGTGCTTATTTACTCAGGTCAAAGTATCTTATATTTTGTGTGCGCAGTGCCCTGCGTTGGTCCATGATGGCTGAGCCATTACTGGTTATCACAATAAAACCAGCATCCCCATCGCCATAGGGGCCACGCCCGATAGCCATGCAGTAACAGCCACGGGTGGGTATCTTTACTGCAGGTTCCCAAGCCTGATTACAGGGTGTCTTTACCACAGGATCCCAAGCCTGATTGTGGGTTTCTTTATGCAGGTTCCCAAGCCTGTCTTCCTCAGTTACTTCATCATTCTGGAAGCATCGTTGATTTGCAAGAGAATGCTTTCAGGAAAACTGTATTGCCGACCAGATGATGTCACTGATGGAGCTGGAATAACACCAATGATAAGTTGTTCTGGAATCCAGCAAGTATCACGTCTTAAGGGCCAATAAAATGAACTTGCAGGACCATGAGGATGCATAAAGCTTATGAAAGCATCTTTCTGTTCGACTGAGATTTCAACGATGTTTCCAATCCACCATTTCTTTTCATAAATGCAAGCAACATACTGCCCAGGCTGAAGATCCATGACTTGAACTACTACTTCAGCAGCACTAATTTTGGCCAAAAAAGATGTCGCATCATTAGAAACTCTACTGACCTTAATTGTCGTCATATCAATGGGCAAAAAATGGTGGTTTTCTCTTGTGCCAGCTAGAGTGTGCCCTTGCAGGAATCTTTCTTCTTGAGAAGCTTTTTCTTCTTCAACTTCCTCTTTGCTGATGAAAAAGAATTTGATTCCATTGATATTATCATTGCAGAAGTTGAAAAGATCTTTGGGTGTTAGAATCTGGTTTTCATATGGACGTTGCAAACTTGCTCTTGCTGCCAACCGTTTTGTTGTGCCTCCAATGCCATCACAAGGCGACTTTCCATGGCTTGTTCCAAAGAAATTCCATTCTGCTGTTATTTCAAAATCTTCTTTGTGATAGCATAAGTTGAGAAAATTCTTGAAATTCTTATATTGTGCAGCTGAACCATCACTGAAGTAGTGGATGTGGCTTATTTTGGAAAATTGCATCTTCAGGTAATTGATTACTTTTCCAATGTAAACATGGACAGTAATCGTATCGTGTCGAAGGCAGTCACTAATAACACAAAGATTCACACATTGCACCTCTTCGTTTTCACAGTAGTAGACTACAAATGGATGAACTGTTGCTTGACTGTTTTCCCAGTGAAAGCCTTGCACTGCATCTTGAACAATAAATGAATAGTTTTCAGCAAAATCCATTAGTATTATGAATTCGCCTTCTTTCAAATCAGTTTTGAGAGCTTTCAGGTGCTGGCTTTGATGCTTGGCAATGTAGTGATGACAAGACAGGTTCCAAATTTTTGCTGCAATATCTTCAACATACTCTTCTGTTGAAAGCTGCTTTGTTTCTAAAGTATCCCTGTCGGTATGAATCCATTGTTTGTACTCAATCAGTTCTTCAGGGTCATTATCTTCAAAATATGTTGCAATAACTGCTTCTACACCTTCTGGACCAGGGCAGTTTTCACAACGATGAAGCATACAATCCTTGTTTTCCAAGCTGCAAACAGCTTTGCTAAGAATTTCCTTGTAGTCTTCATTGATTGATGCACCAGTGAGCATAAGCTTGACATTTTGGTGTATTGTACAGACACAAACTGAGTGCATTCCAGCAGAGCCAACTGTAACACACCATTTTGGTCTAAGCTCGCAAAACTTTGAGAAGCCAATTTCTGGTCCATTTTGCTTCTGATAAGACACGTACATTTCCTTCAAATTGCAAAGCAACAACCGCTTTTGCTTGTACACCTTTGTTCCTGAAATTCTCACAGGCACACAGTCTTTCTTCCCTGGACAAAGTCTGCTGAATTCGTCATCTTGAAAAAAGTCATGTACTTTCTGAACAACTTCATCTGAAAGCTTCCTTCCTTGCCGATTTGCTGGAAAAGCTAGAACACCTTGCTCATTCTTCAGTTTTCTCGCTTGCTTTACCATTCTTTCTGATACATTAAATGCTGTTGTCGTATCTTTAATTGTCCAGCTTCTTGGAACCAAGGTCAATATTTGAACTTTTGTCCTACGATTTGACACTTTACATTTTTCTTTCAACTCTTCTATAAGATTATCAAGATCTGCACAATTATTGCATGGGCGACTTTTACTTGAACTTGGCTGTTCATCGTAATTGATTCCTACAGCAGCAGCAATTTGATTCCCAATTAAACTTTGTGCATCCAAGATCTTTCTTTTTGCATAGCTTTGCTTATCTCTTTTACTTAGTTGTCTTCTTTTCAATGGTGAAGCACCAATAAATGATAAACTTTTGTTGATGGCTGGTTCAGTTTCATCCGTTGTGAAATCTTGCTCAGATTGGGTTGATAGTGATGATGAATCTTCTAGCTTTTGGTTCAGTGCCGACATGCAGCGAGGGCAAAGCTTCTGACCAGGTTTTATATCAATCACTTCTTTTTTCTTTAACAGGCAAAGTTTGGCAGCTGTTTCATTATCAAGCAGTCTAAGTCCAGCTTTTACATTGTGATTCCTCTTCTTGAATGGATTGCAACATTTCTTTTGCATCGCTTGATATTCATGTAGGAAGAGGGCTTCATGGTGGAAGCAAATGATGGAATTTTCGTCAAGTTTGGCTTCTGAACGCGAAACAAGCAATTTCTGGTCACATTCTGTGAAATCACTAAACGCTTTGAATCCAGTCTTCTTAGCATAGAAGATAACATGGCACTTCGATGCAGCAGCATCTCTTCCAATTGAACAGGGGGCCAACGATTCTTCTTCTTCATTAACTTCTGACATCTCTCACTGGCCAATCACTGAATAAAACACGAATGAAATATCCAATTATATCAGTAATTCTAAGCGACTATTAAGATTCAAATTCCTAGAAATGAAGAAAAATTAGTGCATCGCGCATACAAAATATAACAACTTTGGTGTGAGTTAATGAGTACTTAATGGTCGCGTTGCAAAAAAAACAAATGTCAGTCTTGTAGAGCAAGAGTTTCTCTTTTAGGTGATACTATTCACAAGCAGATTCAGGCCAACTATTTTTTAGTAATTGGCTTGAAACTTTGGTAAATTTTACCGTTTGTGCTGACACTGCCTAATTTGAAGAGATACTGCAGGGCGACCATATGGCCTGGATCATTGCAAATCCGGCTGCATTATGTCTAGCACAAGCATGAAGCTTGGCCAAAAGTTCAAGTCCATATCTTCAACTGCAAGGAAATCATTGCAGTCTTAATATTGGTCAAAATTTGTCGCGTTGTGTCACGACAAATTTTGAAGTATACTTTGAGTCGAGTTATTTGACCGGGGTTTGCATGAGTAATGTTATACATAATTTCGTTGGAATCAGCAAAAAAAACTGTACAGGGTCGCATCTTACTAACCATTCTTATGAATTAGTTTCGATTTTATTAGACTCCAAATATGACATTTTTCTTATGTTGCATGCACACGGACTAAGTACACTTCAGACAAGGGGGTCTAGATCAGCAGCTATTGCAGCTAGAGGCCTGAAATCTTGGGAAACTTACTTCAACACTTGACTAAAGCTACAGTTAAAATTTGACGAAAATTGGAGACCATGATGGTGGGAACTTTTTTCAGTTTTAGACCACTTGGTGTGGAATGACCCTATTGACGATGACACACAGAAATTGCATCAGAATTAAATACAAAAGGCACAATGCCGAATTAGGTACAAGATGACTGACTCCTCTTACTGCCTATGTTTTGAACCGTTCCTGTGACACTAGTTATAGGCTTCGATGCTTCACTCCAGGTTTACTGTCCCTGGGACTTTCTTATTGCCGATGAAACACAGAAATTGCATCGGAAATAAATACAAAAGGCACAATGCCGACTTAAGTAATAGAAGTCCGCTCTTCTTACTGTCTATGCTTTGAACCATTCCTGTGACACTAGTTATAGATTCCGATGCTTCACTTCAGGTTTACTGTATTCCTTGGACCTTCTTATTGACGATAAAACACAAAAATTGCATCGGAATTAGATACAAAAGGCACAATTCCGACTTAACTACAAGAAGACTGACTCGTCTTACTGACTATGTTTTGAACCATTCCTGTGACACAAGTCATAGATTCCGATGCTTCACTTCAGGTTTACTGTATACCTCCGACCGTCTTATTGACGATGAAACACAGAAATTGCATCGGAATTAAATACAAGAGGCACAATGCCGACATAAGTAACAGAAGTCTGACTCTTCTTACTGTCTATGGTTTGAACCATTCCTGTGACACTAGTTATGGATTCCGATGCATAACTCTAGGTTTACTGTATCCCTTGGACCTTCTTGTTGACGATGAAACACAGAAATTGAACCAGAATTAAATAGAAAATGCACAATGATGACTTAAGTACAAGAAGACTGACTCTTCTCACCGACTATGATTTGAACCATTCCTGTGACACTAGTTATAGATTCCGATGATTCACTTCAGGTTAACTGTATCCCTTGGACCTTCTTGTTGACGATGAAACACAGAAATTGCATCGGAATTAATTACAAAAAGCAGAATGCCGACTTAAGTACAAGATGACTGACTCTTCTTACTGTCTATGTTTTGAACCATCCATGGGACACTAGTTTTAGATTCCGATACTTCAATTCAGGTTCAGTGTATCATTCCGACCGTATTATTCATGATGAAACACAGAAATTGCATCGGAATTAAATAGAAAAGACACAATGCCGACTTAAGTACAAGAAGACTGTATCTTCCAACACTCTATGTTTTGAACAATTCCTGTGACACTAGTTATAGATTCCGATTCTTCACTTCAGGTTTACTGTATCCCTTGGACCTTCTTATTGACGATGAAACACAGAAATGGTATCGGAATTAAATACAAAAGGCACAATACCGACTTAAGTACAAGAAGACTGACTCTTCTTACTGACTATGTTTTGAACCATTCCTGTGACTCTAGGCATAGATTCCGATGCTTCACTTCAGGTTTACTGTATCCCTATGACCGTCTTATTGACGATGAAACACAGAAATTGCATCGGAATTGAATAGAAAACGCACAATACCGACTTAAGTACAAGAAGACTGACACATCCTACTGTCTATGTTTTCAACCATTCCTGTGACACTAGTTTTTTATTCAGATGCTTCGCTTGAGGTTTACTGTATCACTCTGACCTTTTTATGGACGATGAAACACAGAAATTGCATCGGAATTCAATAGAAAAGGCACAATGCCGACATAAGTACAAGTAGACTGAATCATCCAATTCTCTATGTTTTGAACCATTCCTGTGACACTATTTATAGATTCCGATGCTTCACTTCAGGTTTACTGTATCCCTCTGACCTTCTTATTGACGATGAAACACAGAAATTGCATCGGAATTGAATAGAAAACGCTCAATACCGACTTAAGTACAAGAAGACTGACTCTTCCTACTGTCTATGTTTTCAACCATTCCTGTGACACTAGTTTTTTATTCAGATGCTTCACTTGAGGTTTACTGTATCCCTCGGACCTTCTTATGGACGATGAAACACAGAAATTGCATCGGAATGAAATACAAATGCACAATGCCGACTTAAGTACAAGAAGACTGAATCTTCCAACTCTCTATGTTTTGAACCATTCCTGTGACACTAGTTATAGATTCCGATGCTTCACTTCAGGTTTACTGTATTCCTTGGACCTTGTTATTGACGATAAAACATAAAAATTGCATCGGAATTAGATGCAAAAGGCACAATACCGACTTATCTACAAGAAGATTGACTCTTCTTACTGACTATGATTTGAACCATTCCTGTGACACAAGTCATAGATTCCGATGCTTCACTTCAGGTTTACTATATACCTCCGACCGTCTTATTGACGATGAAACACAGAAATTGCATCGGAATTAAATACAAGAGGCACAATGCCGACATAAGTAAAAGAAGTCTGACTCTTCTTACTGTCTATGGTTTGAACCATTCCTGTGACACTAGTTATGGATTCCGATGCATCACTCTAGGTTTACTGTATCCCTTGGACCTTCTTGTTGACGATGAAACACAGAAATTGAATCAGAATTAAATAGAAAAGGCACAATGATGACTTAAGTACAAGGAGACTGACTCTTCTTACCGACTATGATTTGAACCATTCCTGTGACACTAGTTATAGATTCCGATGATTCACTTCAGGTTAACTGTATCCCTTGGACCTTCTTATTGACGATGAAACACAGAAATTGCATCGGAATTAATTACAAAAAGCACAATGCCGACTTAAGTACAAGATGACTGACTCTTCTTACTCTCTATGTTTTGAACCATCCCTGGGACACTAGTTTTAGATTCCGATACTTCAATTCAGGTTCAGTGTATCCCTCCGACCGTATTATTGATGATGAAACACAGAAATTGCATCGGAATTAAATAGAAAACGAACATATACCGACTTAAGTACAAGAAGACTGACTCATCCTACTGTCTATGTTTTCAACCTTTCCTGTGACACTAGTTTTTTATTCAGATGCTTCACTTGAGGTTTACTGTATCACTCGGACCTTCTTATGGACGAAGAAACACAAAAATTGCATCGGAGTGAAATACAAAAGGCACAATGCCGACTTATGTATAAGAAGACTGACTCTTCTTACTGTCTATGTTTTGAACCGTTCCTGTGACACTAGTTATGGAATTCGATTCTTCACCCCAGGTTTACTGTATCCCTTGGACCTTCTTATTGGCGATGAAACACAGAAATTGCTTCGGAATTAAATACAAAAGGCACAATACCGACTTAAGTACAAGAAGACTGACTCTTCTTACTGACTATGCCTTGAACCATTCCTGTGACACTAGTCATAGATTCCAATGCTTCACTTCAGGATTACTGTATCCCTCTGACCTTCTTATTGACGATGAAACACAGAAATTGCATCGGAATTAATTACAAAAGGCAAAATGCCGACTTAAGTACAAGATGGCTGACTCTTCTTACTGTCTATGTTTTGAACCATCCCTGGGACACTACTTTTAGATTCCGATGCTTCACTCCAGGTTTACTGTATCCCTTGGACCTTCTTATTGACGATGAAACACAGAAATTGCATCGGAATTAAATACAACAGGCACAATGCCGACTTAAGTACAAGAAGACTGACTCTTCCTACTGTCTATGTTTTTAACCATTCCTGTGACACTAGTTATAGATTCCGATGCTTCACTTCAGGTTTACTGTATCCCTTGGACCTTCTTATTGACGATGAAACACAGAAATTGCATCGGAATTAAATAGAAAAGGCACAATGCCGACTTAAGTACAAGAATACTGACTCATCTTCTGTCTATAGTTTGAACCATCCCTGTGACACTAGTTATAGATTCCGATGCTTCACTCCAGGTTTATTGTATCCCTTGGACCTACTTATTGACGATGAAACACAGAAATTGCATCGGAATTAAATACAAAAAGCACAGTGCCGACTTAAGTACAAGAAGACCGACTCTTCTTACTGACTATGCTTTGAACCATTCCTTTGACACTAGTTATAGATTCCGATGCTTCACTTCAGGTTTACTGTATCCCTCTGACCTTCTTATTGACGATAAAACACAGAAATTGCATCAGAATTAAATACAAAAGGCACAATGCCGAATTAAGTACAAGAAGACTGACTCTTCTTACTGTCTTTGTTTTTAACCATTCCTGTGACACTAGTTATAGTTTCCGACGATTCACTCCAGGTTTACTGTATCCCTTGGACCTTCTTATTGACGATGAAACACAGAAATTGCATCAGAATTAAATAGAAAAGGCACAATGAGAACTTAAGTACAAGAAGACTGACTCACCTCACTGACTATGTTTTGAACCATTCCTGTGACACTAGTCATAGATTCCGCTGCTTCACTTCAGGTTTACTGTATCCCTCCAAACGTATTATTGACGATGAACCACAGAAATTGCATCGGAATTAAATAGAAAAGGCACAATGCCGACTTAAGTACAAGAAGATTGAATCTTACAACTCTCTATGTTTTGAACCATTCCTGTGACGCTAGTTATAGATTCCGATGCTTCACTTAAGGTTTACTGTATCCCTCTGAACTTCTTATTGACGATGAAGCACAGAAATTGCATCGGAATTAAATACAATAGGCACAATGCCGACTTAAGTACAAGAAGACTGACTCTTCCTACTGTCTATGTTTATAACCATTCCCGTGACACTAGTTATAGATTCCGATGCTTCACTTCAGGTTTACTGTATCCCTTGGACTTCTTATTGACGATGAAACACAGAAATTGCATCGGAATTAAATAGAAAAAGCACAATGCCGACTTAAGTACAAGAATACTGACTCATCTTACTGTCTATATTTTGAACCATTACTGTGACACTAGTTATAGATTCCGATGCTTCACTCCAGGTTTACTGTATCCCTTGGCCCTACTTATTGACGATGAAACACAGAAATTGCATCAGAATTAAATACAAAAGGCACAATGCCGAATTAGGTACAAGATGACTGACTCCTCTTACTGCCTATGTTTTGAACCGTTCCTGTGACACTAGTTATAGGCTTCGATGCTTCACTCCAGGTTTACTGTCCCTGGGACCTTCTTATTGCCGATGAAACACAGAAATTGCATCGGAAATAAATACAAAAGGCACAATGCCGACTTAAGTAAATGAAGTCCGCTCTTCTTACTGTCTATGTTTTGAACCATTCCTGTGACACTAGTTATATATTCCGATGCTTCACTTCAGGTTTACTGTATTCCTTGGACTTTCTTATTGACGATAAAACATAAAAATTGCATCGGAATTAGATACAAAAGGCACAATACCGACTTATCGACAAGAAGACTGACTCTTCTTACTGACTATGTTTTGAACCATTCCTGTGACACAAGTCATAGATTCCGATGCTTCACTTCAGGTTTACTATATACCTCCGACCGTCTTATTGACGATGAAACACAGAAATTGCATCGGAATTAAATACAAGAGGCACAATGACGACATAAGTAAATGAAGTCTGACTCTTCTTACTGTCTATGCTTTGAACCATTCCTGTGACACTAGTTATGGATTCCGATGCATCACTCTAGGTTTACTGTATCCCTTGGTCCTTCTTGTTGACGATGAAACACAGAAATTGCATCGGAATTAAATACAAAAGGCACAATACCGACTTAAGTACAAGAAGACTGACTCATCTTACTGTCTATATTTTGAACCATTACTGTGACACTAGTTATAGATTCCGATGCTTCACTTCAGGTTTACTGTATCCCTTGGACTTCTTATTGACGATGAAACACAGAAATTGCATCGGAATTAAATAGAAAAAGCACAATGCCGACTTAAGTACAAGAATACTGACTCATCTTACTGTCTATATTTTGAACCATCCCTGGGACACTAGTTTTAGATTCCGATACTTCAATTCAGGTTCAGTGTATCCCTCCGACCGTATTATTGATGATGAAACACAGAAATTGTATCGGAATTAAATAGAAAACGCACATATACCGACTTAAGTACAAGAAGACTGACTCATCCTACTGTCTATGTTTTCAACCTTTCCTGTGTCACTAGTTTTTTATTCAGGTGCTTCACTTGAGGTTTACTGTACCACTCGGACCTTCTTATGGACGAAGAAACACAAAAATTGCATCGGAGTGAAATACAAAAGGCACAATGCCGACTTATGTATAAGAAGACTGACTCTTCTTACTGTCTATGTTTTGAACCGTTCCTGTGACACAAGTTATGGAATTCGATGCTTCACCCCAGGTTTACTGTATCCCTTGGACCTTCTTATTGGCGATGAAACACAGAAATTGCTTCGGAATTAAATACAACAGGCACAATGCCGACTTAGGTAAAAGAAGTCTGACTCTTCTTACTGTCTATGTTTTGAACCATTCCTGTGACACTGTTTATGGATTCCGATGCATCACTCTAGGTTTACTGTATCCCTTGGAACTTCTTATTGACGATGAAACATAGAAATTGAATCAGAAATAAATAGAAAAGGCACAATGGTGACTTAAGTACAAGAAGACTGACTCTTCTTACTGACTTTGATTTGAACCATTCCTGTGACACTAGTTGTAGATTCCGATGATTCACTTCAGGTTAACTGTATCCCTTGGACCTTCTTATTGACGATGAAACACAGAAATTGCATCGGAATTAAATACAAAAGGCACAATACCGACTTAAGTACATGAAGACTGACTCTTCTTACTGACTATGCTTTGAACCATTCCTGTGACACTAGTCATAGATTCCAATGCTTCACTTCAGGATTACTGTATCCCTCTGACCTTCTTATTGACGATGAAACACAGAAATTGCATCGGAATTAATTACAAAAAGCAAAATGCCGACTTAAGTACAAGATGGCTGACTCTTCTTACTGTCTATGTTTTGAACCATCCCTGGGACACTAGTTTTAGATTCCGATGCTTCACCCCAGGTTTACTGTATCCCTTGGACCTTCTTATTGACGATGAAACACAGAAATTGCATCGGAATTAAATACAATAGGCACAATGCCGACTTAAGTACAAGAAGACTGACTCTTCCTACTGTCTATGCTTTTAACCATTCCTGTGACACTAATTATAGATTCCGATGCTTCACTTCAGGTTTACTGTATCCCTTGGACCTTCTTATTGACGATGAAACACAGAAATTGCATCGGAATTAAATACAAAAAGCACTGTGCCGACTTAAGTACAAGAAGACTGACTCTTCTTACTGACTATGCTTTGAACCATTCCTGTGACACTAGTTATAGATTCCGATGCTTCACTTCAGGTTTACTGTATCCCGCTGACCTTCTTATTGACGATAAAACACAGAAATTGCATCAGAATTAAATACAAAAGGCACAATGCCGAATTAAGTACAAGAAGACTGACTCTTCTTACTGTCTACGTTTTGAACCATTCCTGTGACACTAGTTATAGACTTCGATGCTTCACTCCAGGTTTACTGTATCCCTTGGACCTTCTTATTGCCGATGAAACACAGAAATTGCATCAGAATTAAATAGAAAAGGCACAATGAGAACTTAAGTACAAGAAGACTGACTCACCTCACTGACTATGTTTTGAACCATTCCTGTGACACTAGTCATAGATTCCGCTGCTTCACTTCAGGTTTACTGTATCCCTCCAAACGTATTATTGACGATGAACCACAGAAATTGCATCGGAATTAAATTGAAAAAGCACAATGCCGACTTAAGTACAAGAAGATTGAATCTTACAACTCTCTATGTTTTGAACCATTCCTGTGACACTAGTTATAGATTCCGATGCTTCACTTCAGGTTTACTGTATCCCTCTGAACTTCTTATTGACGATGAAGCACAGAAATTGCATCGGAATTAAATACAATTGGCACAATGCCGACTTAAGTACAAGAAGACTGACTCTTCCTACTGTCTATGTTTATAACCATTCCCGTGACACTAGTTATAGATTCCGATGCTTCACTTCAGGTTTACTGTATCCCTTGGTCCTTCTTATTGACGATGAAACACAGAAATTGCATCGGAATTAAATAGAAAAAGCACAATGCCGACTTAAGTACAAGAATACTGAGTCTTCTTACTGACTATGATTTGAACCATTCCTGTGACACTAGTTGTAGATTCCGATGATTCACTTCAGGTTAACTGTATCCCTTGGACCTTCTTATTGACGATAAACACAGAAATTGCATCGGAATTAAATACAAAAGGCACAATACCGACTTAAGTACAAGAAGACTGACTCTTCTTACTTACTATGCTTTGAACCATTCCTGTGACACTAGTCATAGATTCCAATGCTTCACTTCAGGATTACTGTATCCCTCTGACCTTCTTATTGACGATGAAATACAGAAATTGCATCGGAATTAATTACAAAAAGCAAAATGCCGACTTAAGTACAAGATGGCTGACTCTTCTTACTGTCTATGTTTTGAACCATCCCTGGGACACTAGTTTTAGATTCCGATGCTTCACTCCAGGTTTACTGTATCCCTTGGACCTTCTTATTGCCGATGAAACACAGAAATTGCATCGGAGTTGAATACAAAAGGCACACTGCCGACTTAAGTAAAAGAAGTCTGACTCTTCTTACTGTCTATGTTTTTAACCATTCCTGTGACACTAGTTATAGTTTCCGACGATTCACTCCAGGTTTACTGTATCCCTTGGACCTTCTTATTGACGATGGAACACAGAAATTGCATCAGAATTAAATAGAAAAGGCACAATGAGAACTTAAGTACAAGAAGACTGACTCACCTCACTGACTATGTTTTGAACCATTCCTGTGACACTAGCCATAGATTCCGCTGCTTCACTTCAGGTTTACTGTATCCCCCCAAACGTATTATTGAAAATGAACCACAGAAATTGCATCGGAATTAAATAGAAAAGGCACAATGCCGACTTAAGTACAAGATGATTGAATCTTACAACTCTCTATGTTTTGAACCATTCCTGTGACACTAGTTATAGATTCCGATGCTTCACTTCAGGTTTACTGTATCCCTCTGAACTTCTTATTGACGATGAAGCACAGAAATTGCATCGGAATTAAATACAATAGGCACAATGCCGACTTAAGTACAAGAATACTGACTCATCTTACTGTCTATATTTTGAACCATTACTGTGACACTAGTTATAGATTCCGATGCTTCACTCCAGGTTTACTGTATCCCTTGGCCCTACTTATTGACGATGAGACACAGAAATTGCATCAGAATTAAATACAAAAGGCACAATGCCGAACTAGGTACAAGATGACTGACTCCTCTTACTGCCTATGTTTTGAACCGTTCCTGTTACACTAGTTATAGGCTTCGATGCTTCACTCCAGGTTTACTGTCCCTGGGACCTTCTTATTGCCGATGAAACACAGAAATTGCATCGGAAATAAATACAAAAGGCACAATGCCGACTTAAGTAAATGAAGTCCGCTCTTCTTACTGTCTATGTCTTGAACCATTCCTGTGACACTAGTTATAGATTCCGATGCTTCACTTCAGGTTTACTGTATTCCTTGGACCTTCTTATTGACGATAAAACATAAAAATTGCATCGAAATTAGATACAAAAGGCACAATACCGACTTATCTACAAGAAGACTGACTCTTCTTACTGACTATGTTTTGAACCATTCCTGTGACACAAGTCATAGATTCCGATGCTTCACTTCAGGTTTACTATATACCTCCGACCGTCTTATTGACGATGAAACACAGAAATTGCATCGGAATTAAATACAAGAGGCACTATGCCGACATAAGTAAAAGAAGTCTGACTCTTCTTACTGTCTATGCTTTGAACCATTCCTGTGACACTAGTTATGGATTCCGATGCATCACTCTAGGTTTACTGTATCCCTTGTACCTTCTTGTTGACGATGAAACACAGAAATTGAATCAGAATTATATAGAAAAGGCACAATGATGACTTAAGTACAAGGAGACTGACTCTTCCTACCGACTATGATTTGAACCATTCCTGTGACACTAGTTATAGATTCCGATGATTCACTTCAGGTTAGCTGTATCTCTTAGACCTTCTTATTGACGATGAAACACAGAAATTGCATCGGAATTAATTACAAAAAGCACAATGCCGACTTAAGTACAAGATGACTGACTCTTCTTACTCTCTATGTTTTGAACCATCCCTGGGACACTAGTTTTAGATTCCGATACTTCAATTCAGGTTCAGTGTATCCCTCCGACCGTATTATTGATGATGAAACACAGAAATTGCATCGGAATTAAATAGAAAACGCACATATACCGACTTAAGTACAAGAAGACTGACTCATCCTACTGTCTATGTTTTCAACCTTTCCTGAGACACTAGTTTTTTATTCAGATGCTTCACTTGAGGTTTACTGTATCACTCGGACCTTCTTATGGACGAAGAAACACAAAAATTGCATCGGAGTGAAATACAAAAGGCACAATGCCGACTTATGTATAAGAAGACTGACTCTTCTTACTGACTATGTTTTGAACCGTTCCTGTGACACTAGTTATGGAATTCGATGCTTCACCCCAGGTTTACTGTATCCCTTGGACCTTCTTATTGGCGATGAAACACAGAAATTGCTTCGGAATTAAATACAACAGGCACAATGCCGACTTAAGTAAAAGAAGTCTGACTCTTCTTACTGTCTATGTTTTGAACCATTCCTGTGACACTGTTTATGGATTCCGATGCATCACTCTAGGTTTACTGTATCCCTTGGACCTTCTTATTGACGATGAAACACAGAAATTGAATCAGAATTAAATAGAAAAGGCACAGTGGTGACTTAAGTACAAGAAGACTGACTCTTCTTACTGACTATGATTTGAACCATTCCTGTGACACTAGTTGTAGATTCCGATGATTCACTTCAGGTTAACTGTATCCCTTGGACCTTCTTATTGACGATGCAACACAGAAATTGCATCGGAATTAAATACAAAAGGCACAATACCGACTTAAGTACAAGAAGACTGACTCTTCTTACTGTCTATGTTTTGAACCATCCCTGGGACACTAGTTTTAGATTCCGATGCTTCACTCCAGGTTTACTGTATCCCTTGGACCTTCTTATTGACGATGAAACACAGAAATTGCATCGGAATTAAATACAATAGGCACAATGCCGACTTAAGTACAAGAAGACTGACTCTTCCTACTGTCTATGTTTTTAACCATTCCTGTGACACTAGTTATAGATTCCGATGCTTCACTTCAGGTTTACTGTATCCCTTGGACCTTCTTATTGACGATGAAACACAGAAATTGCATCGGAATTAAATAGAAAAGGCACAATGCCGACTTAAGTACAAGAATACTGACTCATCTTCTGTCTATGGTTTGAACCATCCCTGTGACACTAGTTATAGATTCCGATGCTTCACTCCAGGTTTATTGTATCCCTTGGACCTACTTATTGACTATGAAACACAGAAATTGCATCGGAATTAAATACAAAAAGCACAGTGCCGACTTAAGTACAAGAAGACTGACTCTTCTTACTGACTATGCTTTGAACCATTCCTGTGACACTAGTTATAGATTCCGATGCTTCACTTCAGGTTTACTGTATCCCTCTGACCTTCTTATTGACGATAAAACACAGAAATTGCATCAGAATTAAATACAAAAGGCACAATGCCGAATTAAGTACAAGAAGACTGACTCTTCTTACTGTCTACGGTTTGAACCATTCCTGTGACACTAGTTATAGACTTCGATGCTTCACTCCAGGTTTACTGTATCCCTTGGACCTTCTTATTGCCGATGAAACACAGAAATTGCATCGGAGTTGAATACAAAAGGCACACTGCCGACTTAAGTAAAAGAAGTCTGACTCTTCTTACTGTCTATGTTTTAACCATTCCTGTGACACTAGTTATAGTTTCCGACGATTCACTCCAGGTTTACTGTATCCCTTGGACCTTCTTATAGACGATGAAACACAGAAATTGCATCAGAATTAAATAGAAAAGGCACAATGAGAACTTAAGTACAAGAAGACTGACTCACCTCACTGACTATGTTTTGAACCATTCCTGTGACACTAGTCATAGATTCCGCTGCTTCACTTCAGGTTTACTGTATCCCTCCAAACGTATTATTGACGATGAACCACAGAAATTGCATCGGAATTAAATAGAAAAGGCACAATGCCGACTTAAGTACAAGAAGATTCAATCTTACAACTCTCTATGTTTTGAACCATTCCTGTGACACTAGTTATAGATTCCGATGCTTCACTTCAGGTTTACTGTATCCCTCTGAACTTCTTATTGACGATGAAGCACAGAAATTGCATCGGAATTAAATACAATAGGCACAATGCCGACTTAAGTACAAGAAGACTGACTCTTCCTACTGTCTATGATTATAACCATTCCCGTGACACTAGTTATAGATTCCGATGCTTCACTTCAGGTTTACTGTATCCCTTGGACCTTCTTATTGACGATGAAACACAGAAATTGCATCGGAATTAAATAGAAAAAGCACAATGCCGACTTAAGTACAAGAATACTGACTCATCTTACTGTCTATATTTTGAACCATTACTGTGACACTAGTTATAGATTCCGATGCTTCACTCCAGGTTTACTGTATCCCTTGGCCCTACTTATTGACGATGAAACACAGAAATTGCATCGGAATTAAATACAAAAAGCACAGTGCCGACTTAAGTACAAGAAGACTGACTCTTCTTACTGACTATGTTTTGAACCATTCCTGTGACACTAGTTATAGATTCCGATGCTTCACTTCAGGTTTACTGTATTCCTTGGACCTTCTTATTGACGACAAAACATAAAAATTGCATCGGAATTAGATACAAAAGGCACAATACCGACTTATCTACAAGAAGACTGACTCTTCTTACTGACTATGTTTTGAACCATTCCTGTGACACAAGTCATAGATTCCGATGCTTCACTTCAGGTTTACTATATACCTCCGACCGTCTTATTGAAGATGAAACACAGAAATTGCATCGGAATTAAATACAAGAGGCACAATGCCGACATAAGTAAAAGAAGTCTGACTCTTCTTACTGTCTATGCTTTGAACCATTCCTGTGACACTAGTTATGGATTCCGATGCATCACTCTAGGTTTACTGTATCCCTTGGACCTTCTTGTTGACGATGAAACACAGAAATTGAATCAGAATTAAATAGAAAAGGCACAATGATGACTTAAGTACAAGGAGACTGACTCTTCTTACCGACTATGATTTGAACCATTCCTGTGACACTAGTTATAGATTCCGATGATTCACTTCAGGTTAACTGTATCCCTTGGACCTTCTTATTGACGATGAAACACAGAAATTGCATCAGAATTAAATAGAAAAGGCACAATGAGAACTTAAGTACAAGAAGACTGACTCACCTCACTGACTATGTTTTGAACCATTCCTGTGACACTAGCCATAGATTCCGCTGCTTCACTTCAGGTTTACTGTATCCCTCCAAACGTATTATTGACGATGAACCACAGAAATTGCATCGGAATTAAATAGAAAAGGCACAATGCCGACTTAAGTACAAGATGATTGAATCTTACAACTCTCTATGTTTTGAACCATTCCTGTGACACTAGTTATAGATTCCGATGCTTCACTTCAGGTTTACTGTATCCCTCTGAACTTCTTATTGACGATGAAGCACAGAAATTGCATCGGAATTAAATACAATAGGCACAATGCCGACTTAAGTACAAGAATACTGACCCATCTTACTGTCTATATTTTGAACCATTACTGTGACACTAGTTATAGATTCCGATGCTTCACTCCAGGTTTACTGTATCCCTTGGCCCTACTTATTGACGATGAAACACAGAAATTGTATCAGAATTAAATACAAAAGGCACAATGCCGAACTAGGTACAAGATGACTGACTCCTCTTACTGCCTATGTTTTGAACCGTTCCTGTTACACTAGTTATAGGCTTCGATGCTTCACTCCAGGTTTACTGTCCCTGGGACCTTCTTATTGCCGATGAAACACAGAAATTGCATCGGAAATAAATACAAAAGGCACAATGCCGACTTAAGTAAATGAAGTCCGCTCTTCTTACTGTCTATGTCTTGAACCATTCCTGTGACACTAGTTATAGATTCCGATGCTTCACTTCAGGTTTACTGTATTCCTTGGACCTTCTTATTGACGATAAAACATAAAAATTGCATCGAAATTAGATACAAAAGGCACAATACCGACTTATCTACAAGAAGACTGACTCTTCTTACTGACTATGTTTTGAACCATTCCTGTGACACAAGTCATAGATTCCGATGCTTCACTTCAGGTTTACTATATACCTCCGACCGTCTTATTGACGATGAAACACAGAAATTGCATCGGAATTAAATACAAGAGGCACAATGCCGACATAAGTAAAAGAAGTCTGACTCTTCTTACTGTCTATGCTTTGAACCATTCCTGTGACACTAGTTATGGATTCCGATACATCACTCTAGGTTTACTGTATCCCTTGTACCTTCTTGTTGACGATGAAACACAGAAATTGAATCAGAATTAAATAGAAAAGGCACAATGATGACTTAAGTACAAGGAGACTGACTCTTCCTACCGACTATGATTTGAACCATTCCTGTGACACTAGTTATAGATTCCGATGATTCACTTCAGGTTAACTGTATCTCTTAGACCTTCTTATTGACGATGAAACACAGAAATTGCATCGGAATTAATTACAAAAAGCACAATGCCGACTTAAGTACAAGATGACTGACTCTTCTTACTCTCTATGTTTTGAACCATCCCTGGGACACTAGTTTTAGATTCCGATACTTCAATTCAGGTTCAGTGTATCCCTCCGACCGTATTATTGATGATGAAACACAGAAATTGCATCGGAATTAAATAGAAAACGCACATATACCGACTTAAGTACAAGAAGACTGACTCATCCTACTGTCTATGTTTTCAACCTTTCCTGAGACACTAGTTTTTTATTCAGATGCTTCACTTGAGGTTTACTGTATCACTCGGACCTTCTTATGGACGAAGAAACACAAAAATTGCATCGGAGTGAAATACAAAAGGCACAATGCCGACTTATGTATAAGAAGACTGATTCTTCTTACTGACTATGTTTTGAACCGTTCCTGTGACACTAGTTATGGAATTCGATGCTTCACCCCAGGTTTACTGTATCCCTTGGACCTTCTTATTGGCGATGAAACACAGAAATTGCTTCGGAATTAAATACAACAGGCACAATGCCGACTTAAGTAAAAGAAGTCTGACTCTTCTTACTGTCTATGTTTTGAACCATTCCTGTGACACTGTTTATGGATTCCGATGCATCACTCTAGGTTTACTGTATCCCTTGGACCTTCTTATTGACGATGAAACACAGAAATTGAATCTGAATTAAATAGAAAAGGCACAGTGGTGACTTAAGTACAAGAAGACTGACTCTTCTTACTGACTATGATTTGAACCATTCCTGTGACACTAGTTGTAGATTCCGATGATTCACTTCAGGTTAACTGTATCCCTTGGACCTTCTTATTGACGATGCAACACAGAAATTGCATCGGAATTAAATACAAAAGGCACAATACCGACTTAAGTACAAGAAGACTGACTCTTCTTACTGTCTATGTTTTGAACCATCCCTGGGACACTAGTTTTAGATTCCGATGCTTCACTCCAGGTTTACTGTATCCCTTGGACCTTCTTATTGACGATGAAACACAGAAATTGCATCGGAATTAAATACAATAGGCACAATGCCGACTTAAGTACAAGAAGACTGACTCTTCCTACTGTCTATGTTTTTAACCATTCCTGTGACACTAGTTATAGATTCCGATGCTTTACTTCAGGTTTACTGTATCCCTTGGACCTTCTTATTGACGATGAAACACAGAAATTGCATCGGAATTAAATAGAAAAGGCACAATGCCGACTTAAGTACAAGAATACTGACTCATCTTCTGTCTATGGTTTGAACCATCCCTGTGACACTAGTTATAGATTCCGATGCTTCACTCCAGGTTTATTGTATCCCTTGGACCTACTTATTGACTATGAAACACAGAAATTGCATCGGAATTAAATACAAAAAGCACAGTGCCGACTTAAGTACAAGAAGACTGACTCTTCTTACTGACTATGCTTTGAACCATTCCTGTGACACTAGTTATAGATTCCGATGCTTCACTTCAGGTTTACTGTATCCCTCTGACCTTCTTATTGACGATAAAACACAGAAATTGCATCAGAATTAAATACAAAAGGCACAATGCCGAATTAAGTACAAGAAGACTGACTCTTCTTACTGTCTACGGTTTCAACCATTCCTGTGACACTAGTTATAGACTTCGATGCTTCACTCCAGGTTTACTGTATCCCTTGGACCTTCTTATTGCCGATGAAACACAGAAATTGCATCGGAGTTGAATACAAAAGGCACACTGCCGACTTAAGTAAAAGAAGTCTGACTCTTCTTACTGTCTATGTTTTAACCATTCCTGTGACACTAGTTATAGTTTCCGACGATTCACTCCAGGTTTACTGTATCCCTTGGACCTTCTTATAGACGATGAAACACAGAAATTGCATCAGAATTAAATAGAAAAGGCACAATGAGAACTTAAGTACAAGAAGACTGACTCACCTCACTGACTATGTTTTGAACCATTCCTGTGACACTAGTCATAGATTCCGCTGCTTCACTTCAGGTTTACTGTATCCCTCCAAACGTATTATTGACGATGAACCACAGAAATTGCATCGGAATTAAATAGAAAAGGCACAATGCCGTCTTAAGTACAAGAAGATTCAATCTTACAACTCTCTATGTTTTGAACCATTCCTGTGACACTAGTTATAGATTCCGATGCTTCACTTCAGGTTTACTGTATCCCTCTTAACTTCTTATTGACGATGAAGCACAGAAATTGCATCGGAATTAAATACAATAGGCACAATGCCGACTTAAGTACAAGAAGACTGACTCTTCCTACTGTCTATGATTATAACCATTCCCGTGACACTAGTTATAGATTCCGATGCTTCACTTCAGGTTTACTGTATCCCTTGGACCTTCTTATTGACGATGAAACACAGAAATTGCATCGGAATTAAATAGAAAAAGCACAATGCCGACTTAAGTACAAGAATACTGACTCATCTTACTGTCTATATTTAGAACCATTACTGTGACACTAGTTATAGATTCCGATGCTTCACTCCAGGTTTACTGTATCCCTTGGCCCTACTTATTGACGATGAAACACAGAAATTGCATGGGAATTAAATACAAAAAGCACAGTGCCGACTTAAGTACAAGAAGACTGACTCTTCTTACTGACTATGTTTTGAACCATTCCTGTGACACTAGTTATAGATTCCGATGCTTCACTTCAGGTTTACTATATACCTCCGACCGTCTTATTGAAGATGAAACACAGAAATTGCATCGGAATTAAATACAAGAGGCACAATGCCGACATAAGTAAAAGAAGTCTGACTCTTCTTACTGTCTATGCTTTGAACCATTCCTGTGACACTAGTTATGGATTCGGATGCATCACTCTAGGTTTACTGTATCCCTTGGACCTTCTTGTTGACGATGAAACACAGAAATTGAATCAGAATTAAATAGAAAAGGCACAATGATGACTTAAGTACAAGGAGACTGACTCTTCTTACCGACTATGATTTGAACCATTCCTGTGACACTAGTTATAGATTCCGATGATTCACTTCAGGTTAACTGTATCCCTTGGACCTTCTTATTGACGATGAAACACAGAAATTGCATCGGAATTAATTACAAAAAGCACAATGCCGACTTAAGTACAAGATGACTGACTCTTCTTACTCTCTATGTTTTGAACCATCCCTGGGACACTAGTTTTAGATTCCGATACTTCAATTCAGGTTCAGTGTATCCCTCCGACCGTATTATTGATGATGAAACACAGAAATTGCATCGGAATTAAATAGAAAACGCACATATACCGACTTAAGTACAAGAAGACTGACTCATCCTACTGTCTATGTTTTCAACCTTTCCTGTGACACTAGTTTTTTATTCAGATGCTTCACTTGAGGTTTACTGTATCACTCGGACCTTCTTATGGACGAAGAAACACAAAAATTGCATCGGAGTGAAATACAAAAGGCACAATGCCGACTTATGTATAAGAAGACTGACTCTTCTTACTGTCTATGTTTTGAACCGTTCCTGTGACACTAGTTATGGAATTCGATGCTTCACCCCAGGTTTACTGTATCCCTTGGACCTTCTTATTGGCGATGAAACACAGAAATTGCTTCGGAATTAAATACAACAGGCACAATGCCGACTTAAGTAAAAGAAGTCTGACTCTTCTTACTGTCTATGTTTTGAACCATTCCTGTGACACTGTTTATGGATTCCGATGCATCACTCTAGGTTTACTGTATCCCTTGGACCTTCTTATTGACGATGAAACACAGAAATTGAATCAGAATTAAATAGAAAAGGCACAATGGTGACTTAAGTACAAGAAGACTGACTCTTCTTACTGACTATGATTTGAACCATTCCTGTGACACTAGTTGTAGATTCCGATGATTCACTTCAGGTTAACTGTATCCCTTGGACCTTCTTATTGACGATGAAACACAGAAATTGCATCGGAATTAAATACTAAAGGCACAATACCGACTTAAGTACAAGAAGACTGACTCTTCTTACTGACTATGCTTTGAACCATTCCTGTGACACTAGTCATAGATTCCAATGCTTCACTTCAGGATTACTGTATCCCTCTGACCTTCTTATTGACGATGAAACACAGAAATTGCATCGGAATTAATTACAAAAAGCAAAATGCCGACTTAAGTACAAGATGGCTGACTCTTCTTACTGTCTATGTTTTGAACCATCCCTGGGACACTAGTTTTAGATTCCGATGCTTCACTCCAGGTTTACTGTATCCCTTGGACCTTCTTATTGACGATGAAACACAGAAATTGCATCGGAATTAAATATAATAGGCACAATGCCGACTTAAGTACAAGAAGACTGACTCTTCCTACTGTCTATGCTTTTAACCATTCCTGTGACACTAGTTATAGATTCCGATGCCTCACTTCAGGTTTACTGTATCCCTTGGACCTTCTTATTGACGATGAAACACAGAAATTGCATCGGAATTAAATAGAAAAGGCACAATGCCGACTTAAGTACAAGAATACTGACTCATCTTCTGTCTATGGTTTGAACCATCCCTGTGACACTAGTTATAGATTCCGATGCTTCACTCCAGGTTTATTGTATCCCTTGGACCTACTTATTGACGATGAAACACAGAAATTGCATCGGAATTAAATACAAAAGGCACAATGAGAACTTAAGTACAAGAAGACTGACTCACCTCACTGACTATGTTTTGAACCATTCCTGTGACACTAGTCATAGATTCCGCTGCTTCACTTCAGGTTTACTGTATCCCTCCAAACGTATTATTGACGATGAACCACAGAAATTGCATCGGAATTAAATAGAAAAGGCACAATGCCGACTTAAGTACAAGAAGATTGAATCTTACAACTCTGTATGTTTTGAACCATTCCTGTGACACTAGTTATAGATTCCGATGCTTCACTTCAGGTTTACTGTATCCCTCTGAACTTCTTATTGACGATGAAGCACAGAAATTGCATCGGAATTAAATACAATAGGCACAATGCCGACTTAAGTACAAGAAGACTGACTCTTCCTACTGTCTATGTTTCTAACCATTCCCGTGACACTAGTTATAGATTCCGATGCTTCACTTCAGGTTTACTGTATCCCTTGGTCCTTCTTATTGACGATGAACCACAGAAATTGCATCGGAATTAAATAGAAAAAGCACAATGCCGACTTAAGTACAAGAATACTGACTCTTCTTACTGACTATGATTTGAACCATTCCTGTGACACTAGTTGTAGATTCCGATGATTCACTTCAGGTTAACTGTATCCCTTGGACCTTCTTATTGACGATAAAACACAGAAATTGCATTGGAATTAAATACAAAAGGCACAATACCGACTTAAGTACAAGAAGACTGACTCTTCTTACTGACTATGCTTTGAACCATTCCTGTGACACTAGTCATAGATTCCAATGCTTCACTTCAGGATTACTGTATCCCTCTGACCTTCTTATTGACGATGAAACACAGAAATTGCATCGGAATTAATTACAAAAAGCAAAATGCCGACTTAAGTACAAGATGGCTGACTCTTCTTACTGTCTATGTTTTGAACCATCCCTGGGACACTAGTTTTAGATTCCGATGCTTCACTCCAGGTGTACTGTATCCCTTGGACCTTCTTATTGACGATGAAACACAGAAATTGCATCGGAATTAAATACAAAAGGCACAATGCCGACTTAAGTACAAGAAGACTGACTCTTCCTACTGTCTATGTTTTTAACCATTCCTGTGGCACTAGTTATAGATTCCGATGCTTCACTTCAGGTTTACTGTATCCCTTGGACCTTCTTATTGACGATGAAACACAGAAATTGCATCGGAATTAAATAGAAAAGGCACAATGCCGACTTAAGTACAAGAATACTGACTCATCTTCTGTCTATGGTTTGAACCATCCCTGTGACACTAGTTATAGATTCCGATGCTTCACTCCAGGTTTATTGTATCCCTTGGACCTACTTATTGACGATGAAACACAGAAATTGCATCGGAATTAAATACAAAAAGCACAGTGCCGACTTAAGTACAAGAAGACTGACTCTTCTTACTGACTATGCTTTGAACCATTCCTGTGACACTAGTTATAGATTCCGATGCTTCACTTCAGGTTTACTGTATCCCTCTGACCTTCTTATTGACGATAAAACACAGAAATTGCATCAGAATTAAATACAAAAGCACAATGCCGAATTAAGTACAAGAAGACTGACTCTTCTTACTGTCTACGTTTTGAACCATTCCTGTGACACTAGTTATAGACTTCGATGCTTCACTCCAGGTTTACTGTATCCCTTGGACCTTCTTATTGCCGATGAAACACAGAAATTGCATCGGAGTTGAATACAAAAGGCACACTGCCGACTTAAGTAAAAGAAGTCTGACTCTTCTTACTGTCTATGTTTTTAACCATTCCTGTGACACTAGTTATAGTTTCCGACGATTCACTCCAGGTTTACTGTATCCCTTGGACCTTCTTATTGACGATGAAACACAGAAATTGCATCAGAATTAAATAGAAAAGGCACAATGAGAACTTAAGTACAAGAAGACTGACTCACCTCACTGACTATGTTTTGAACCATTCCTGTGACACTAGCCATAGATTCCGCTGCTTCACTTCAGGTTTACTGTATCCCTCCAAACGTATTATTGACGATGAACCACAGAAATTGCATCGGAATTAAATAGAAAAGGCACAATGCCGACTTAAGTACAAGATGATTGAATCTTACAACTCTCTATGTTTTGAAAAATTCCTGTGACACTAGTTATAGATTCCGATGCTTCACTTCAGGTTTACTGTATCCCTTGGACCTTCTTATTGACGATGAAACACAGAAGTTGCATCGGAATTAAATAGAAAAAGCACAATGCAGACTTAAGTACAAGAATACTGACTCATCTTACTGTCTATATTTTGAACCATTACTGTGACACTAGTTATAGATTCCGATGCTTCACTCCAGGTTTACTGTATCCCTTGGCCCTACTTATTGACGATGAAACACAGAAATTGCATCAGAATTAAATACAAAAGGCACAATACCGACTTATCTACAAGAAGACTGACTCTTCTTACTGACTATGTTTTGAACCATTCCTGTGACACAAGTCATAGATTCCGATGCTTCTCTTCAGGTTTACTATATACCTCCGACTGTCTTATTGACGATGAAACACAGAAATTGCATCGGAATTAAATACAAGAGGCACAATGCCGACATAAGTAAAAGAAGTCTGACTCTTCTTACTGTCTATGCTTTGAACCATTCCTGTGACACTAGTTATGGATTCCGATGCATCACTCTAGGTTTACTGTATCCCTTGGACCTTCTTGTTGACGATGAAACACAGAAATTGAATCAGAATTAAATAGAAAAGGCACAATGATGACTTAAGTGCAAGGAGACTGACTCTTCTTACCGACTATGATTTGAACCATTCCTGTGACACTAGTTATAGATTCCGATGATTCACTTCAGGTTAACTGTATCCCTTGGACCTTCTTATTGACGATGAAACACAGAAATTACATCGGAATTAATTACAAAAAGCACAATGCCGACTTAAGTACAAGATGACTGACTCTTCTTACTCTCTATGTTTTGAACCATCCCTGGGACACTAGTTTTAGATTCCGATACTTCAATTCAGGTTCAGTGTATCCCTCCGACCGTATTATTGATGATGAAACACAGAAATTGCATCGGAATTAAATAGAAAACGCACATATACCGACTTAAGTACAGGAAGACTGACTCATCCTACTGTCTATGTTTTCAACCTTTCCTGAGACACTAGTTTTTTATTCAGATGCTTCACTTGAGGTTTACTGTATCACTCGGACCTTCTTATGGACGAAGAAACACAAAAATTGCATCGGAGTGAAATACAAAAGGCACAATGCCGACTTATGTATAAGAAGACTGACTCTTCTTACTGTCTATGTTTTGAACCGTTCCTGTGACACTAGTTATGGAATTCGATGCTTCACCCCAGGTTTACTGTATCCCTTGGACCTTCTTATTGGCGATGAAACACAGAAATTGCTTCGGAATTAAATACAACAGGCACAATGCCGACTTAAGTAAAAGAAGTCTGACTCTTCTTACTGTCTATGTTTTGAACCATTCCTGTGACACTGTTTATGGATTCCGATGCATCACTCTAGGTTTACTGTATCCCTTGGACCTTCTTATTGACGATGAAACACAGAAATTGAATCAGAATTAAATAGAAAAGGCACAATGGTGACTTAAGTACAAGAAGACTGACTCTTCTTACTGACTATGATTTGAACCATTCCTGTGACACTAGTTGTAGATTCCGATAATTCACTTCAGGTTAACTGTATCCCTTGGACGTTCTTATTGACGATGAAACACAGAAATTGCATCGGAATTAAATACAAAAGGCACAATACCGACTTAAGTACAAGAAGACTGACTCTTCTTACTGTCTATGTTTTGAACCATCCCTGGGACACTAGTTTTAGATTCCGATGCTTCACTCCAGGTTTACTGTATCCCTTGGACCTTCTTATTGACGATGAAACACAGAAATTGCATCGGAATTAAATACAATATGCACAATGCCGACTTAAGTACAAGAAGACTGACTCTTCCTACTGTCTATGTTTTTAACCATTCCTGTAACACTAGTTATAGATTCCTATGCTTCACTTCAGGTTTACTGTATCCCTTGGACCTTCTTATTGACGATGAAACACAGAAATTGCATCGGAATTAAATAGAAAAGGCACAATGCCGACTTAAGTACAAGAACACTGACTCATCTTCTGTCTATGGTTTGAACCATCCCTGTGACACTAGTTATAGATCCCGATGCTTCACTCCAGGTTTATTGTATCCCTTGGACCTACTTATTGACGATGAAACACAGAAATTGCTTTGGAATTAAATACAAAAAGCACAGTGCCGACGTAAGTACAAGAAGACTGACTCTTCTTACTGACTATGCTTTGAACCATTCCTGTGACACTAGTTATAGATTCCGATGCTTCACTTCAGGTTTACTGTATCCCTCTGACCTTCTTATTGACGATAAAACACAGAAATTGCATCAGAATTAAATACGAAAGGCACAATGCCGAATTAAGTACAAGAAGACTGACTCTTCTTACTGTCTACGTTTTGAACCATTCCTGTGACACTAGTTATAGACTTCGATGCTTCACTCCAGGTTTACTGTATCCCTTGGACCTTCTTATTGCCGATGAAACACAGAAATTGCATCGGAGTTGAATACAAAAGGCACACTGCCGACTTAAGTAAAAGAAGTCTGACTCTTCTTACTGTCTATGTTTTAACCATTCCTGTGACACTAGTTATAGTTTCCGACGATTCACTCCAGGTTTACTGTATCCCTTGGACCTTATTATTGACGATGAAACACAGAAATTGCATCAGAATGAAATAGAAAAGGCACAATGAGAACTTATGTACAAGAAGACTGACTCACCTCACTGACTATGTTTTGAACCATTCCTGTGACACTAGTCATAGATTCCGCTGCTTCACTTCAGGTTTACTGTATCTCTCCAAACGTATTATTGACGATAAACCACAGAAATTGCATCGGAATTAAATAGAAAAGGCACAATGCCGACTTAAGTACAAGAAGATTGAATCTTACAACTCTCTATGTTTTGAACCATTCCTGTGACACTAGTTATAGATTCCGATGCTTCACTTCAGGTTTACTGTATCCCTCTGAACTTCTTTTTGACGATGAAGCACAGAAATTGCATCGGAATTAAATACAATAGGCACAATGCCGACTTAAGTACAAGAAGACTGACTCTTCCAATTGTCTATGTTTATAACCATTCCCGTGACACTAGTTACAGATTCCGATGCTTCACTTCAGGTTTACTGTATCCCTTGGACCTTCTTATTGACGATGAAACACAGAAATTGCATCGGAATTAAATAGAAAAAGCACAATGCTGACTTAAGTACAAGGATACTGACTCATCTTACTGTCTATATTTTGAACCATTACTGTGACACTAGTTATAGATTCCGATGCTTCACTCCAGGTTTACTGTATCCCTTGGCCCTACTTATTGACGATGAAACACAGAAATTGCATCGGAATTAAATACAAAAAGCACAGTGCCGACTTAAGTACAAGAAGACTGACTCTTCTTACTGACTATGTTTTGAACCATTCCTGTGACACTAGTTATAGATTCCGATGCTTCACTTCAGGTTTACTGTATTCCTTGGACCTTCTTATTGACGATAAAAGATAAAAATTGCATCGGAATTAGATACAAAAGGCACAATACCGACTTATCTACAAGAAGACTGACTCTTCTTACTGACTATGTTTTGAACCATTCCTGTGACACAAGTCATAGATTCCGATGCTTCACTTCAGGTTTACTATATACCTCCGACCGTCTTATTGACGATGAAACACAGAAATTGCATCGGAATTAAATACAAGAGGCACAATGCCGACATAAGTAAAAGAAGTCTGACTCTTCTTGCTGTCTATGCTTTGAACCATTCCTGTGACACTAGTTATGGATTCCGATGCATGACTCTATGTTTACTGTATCCCTTGGACCTTCTTGTTGACGATGAAACACAGAAATTGAATCAGAATTAAATAGAAAAGGCACAATGATGACTTAAGTACAAGGAGACTGACTCTTCTTACCGACTATGATTTGAACCATTCCTGTGACACTAGTTATAGATTCCGATGATTCACTCAGGTTAACTGTATCCCTTGGACCTTCTTATTGACGATGAAACACAGAAATTGCATCGGAATTAATTACAAAAAGCACAATGCCGACTGAAGTACAAGATGACTGACTCGTCTTACTCTCTATGTTTTGAAACATCCCTGGGACACTAGTTTTAGATTCCGATACTTCAATTCAGGTTCAGTGTATCCCTCCGACCGTATTATTGATGATGAAACACAGAAATTGCATCGGAATTAAATAGAAAACGCACATATACCGACTTAAGTACAAGAAGACTGATTCATCCTACTGTCTATGTTTTCAACCTTTCCTGTGACACTAGTTTTTTATTCAGATGCTTCACTTGAGGTTTACTGTATCACTCGGACCTTCTTATGGACGAAGAAACACAAAAATTGCATCGGAGTGAAATACAAAAGGCACAATGCCGACTTATGTATAAGAAGACAGACTCTTCTTACTGTCTATGTTTTGAACCGTTCCTGTGACACTAGTTATGGAATTCGATGCTTCACCCCAGGTTTACTGTATCCCTTGGACCTTCTTATTGGCGATGAAACACAGAAATTGCTTCGGAATTAAATACAACAGGCACAATGCCGACTTAAGTAAAAGAAGTCTGACTCTTCTTACTGTCTATGTTTTGAACCATTCCTGTGACACTGTTTATGGATTCCGATGCATCACTCTAGGTTTACTGTATCCCTTGGACCTTCTTATTGACGATGAAACACAGAAATTGAAGCAGAATTAAATAGAAAAGGCACAATGGTGACTTAAGTACAAGAAGACTGACTCTTCTTACTGACTATGATTTGAACCATTCCTGTGACACTAGTTGTAGATTCCGATGATTCACTTCAGGTTAACTGTATCCCTTGGACCTTCTTATTGACGATGAAACACAGAAATTGCATCGGAATTAAATACAAAAGGCACAATACCGACTTAAGTACAAGAAGACTGACTCTCCTTACTGACTATGCTTTGAACCATTCCTGTGACACTAGTCATAGATTCCAATGCTTCACTTCAGGATTACTGTATCCCTCTGACCTTCTTATTGACGATGAAACACAGAAATTGCATCGGAATTAATTACAAAAAGCAAAATGCCGACTTAAGTACAAGATGGCTGACTCTTCTTACTGTCTATGTTTTTAACCATTCCTGTGACACTAGTTATAGATTCCGATGCTTCACTTCAGGTTTACTGTATCCCTTGGACCTTCTTATTGACGATGAAGCACAGAAATGCATCGGAATTAAATACAATAGGCACAATGCCGACTTAAGTACAAGAATACTGACTCATCTTCTGTCTATGGTTTGAACCATCCCTGTGACACTAGTTATAGATTCCGATGCTTCACTCCAGGTTTATTGTATCCCTTGGACCTACTTATTGACGATGAAACACAGAAATTGCATCGGAATTAAATACAAAAAGCACAGTGCCGACTTAAGTACAAGAAGACTGACTCTTCTTACTGACTATGCTTTGAACCATTCCTGTGACACTAGTTATAGATTCCGATGCTTCACTTCAGGTTTACTGTATCCCTCTGACCTTCTTATTGACGATAAAACACAGAAATTGCATCAGAATTAAATACAAAAGGCACAATGCCGAATTAAGTAAAAGAAGACTGACTCTTCTTACTGTCTACGTTTTGAACCATTCCTGTGACACTAGTTATAGACTTCGATGCTTCACTCCAGGTTTACTGTATCCCTTGGACCTCCTTATTGACGATGAAACACAGAAATTGCATCAGAATTAAATAGAAAAGGCACAATGAGAACTTAAGTACAAGAAGACTGACTCACCTCACTGACTATGTTTTGAACCATTCCTGTGACACTAGTCATAGATTCCGCTGCTTCACTTCAGGTTTACTGTATCCCTCCAAACGTATTATTGACGATGAACCACAGAAATTGCATCGGAATTAAATAGAAAAGGCACAATGCCGACTTAAGTACAAGACGATTGAATCTTACAACTCTCTATGTTTTGAACCATTCCTGTGACACTAGTTATAGATTCCGATGCTTCACTTCAGGTTTACTGTATTCCTTGGACCTTCTTATTGACGATAAAACATAAAAATTGCATCGGAATTAGATACAAAAGGTTCAATACCGACTTATCTACAAGAAGACTGACTCTTCTTACTGACTATGTTTTGAACCATTCCTGTGACACAAGTCATAGATTCCGATGCTTCTCTTCAGGTTTACTATATACCTCCGACTGTCTTATTGACGATGAAACACAGAAATTGCATCGGAATTAAATACAAGAGGCACAATGCCGACATAAGTAAAAGAAGTCTGACTCTTCTTACTGTCTATGCTTTGAACCATTCCTGTGACACTAGTTATGGATTCCGATGCATCACTCTAGGTTTACTGTATCCCTTGGACCTTCTTGTTGACGATGAAACACAGAAATTGAATCAGAATTAAATAGAAAAGGCACAATGATGACTTATGTGCAAGGAGACTGACTCTTCTTACCGACTATGATTTGAACCATTCCTGTGACACTAGTTATAGATTCCGATGATTCACTTCAGGTTAACTGTATCCCTTGGACCTTCTTATTGACGATGAAACACAGAAATTACATCGGAATTAATTACAAAAAGCCCAATGCCGACTTAAGTACAAGATGACTGACTCTTCTTACTCTCTATGTTTTGAACCATCCCTGGG
The DNA here is from genome assembly GCF_021461385.2 of Schistocerca piceifrons. Lineage (NCBI taxonomy): Eukaryota > Metazoa > Arthropoda > Insecta > Orthoptera > Acrididae > Schistocerca > Schistocerca piceifrons. The sequence continues at coordinate 15,552 of NW_025729005.1, read as the reverse complement.
ACACTAGTTTTAGATTCCGATACTTCAATTCAGGTTCAGTGTATCCCTCCGACCGTATTATTGATGATGAAACACAGAAATTGCATCGGAATTAAATAGAAAACGCACATATACCGACTTAAGTACAAGAAGACTGACTCATCCTACTGTCTATGTTTTCAACCTTTCCTGAGACACTAGTTTTTTATTCAGATGCTTCACTTGAGGTTTACTGTATCACTCGGACCTTCTTATGGACGAAGAAACACAAAAATTGCATCGGAGTGAAATACAAAAGGCACAATGCCGACTTATGTATAAGAAGACTGACTCTTCTTACTGTCTATGTTTTGAACCGTTCCTGTGACACTAGTTATGGAATTCGATGCTTCACCCCAGGTTTACTGTATCCCTTGGACCTTCTTATTGGCGATGAAACACAGAAATTGCTTCGGAATTAAATATAACAGGCACAATGCCGACTTAAGTAAAAGAAGTCTGACTCTTCTTACTGTCTATGTTTTGAACCATTCCTGTGACACTGTTTATGGATTCCGATGCATCACTCTAGGTTTACTGTATCCCTTGGACCTTCTTATTGACGATGAAACACAGAAATTGAATCAGAATTAAATAGAAAAGGCACAATGGTGACTTAAGTACAAGAAGACTGACTCTTCTTACTGACTATGATTTGAACCATTCCTGTGACACTAGTTGTAGATTCCGATAATTCACTTCAGGTTAACTGTATCCCTTGGACCTTCTTATTGACGATGAAACACAGAAATTGCATCGGAATTAAATACAAAAGGCACAATACCGACTTAAGTACAAGAAGACTGACTCTTCTTACTGTCTATGTTTTGAACCATCCCTGGGACACTAGTTTTAGATTCCGATGCTTCACTCCAGGTTTACTGTATCCCTTGGACCTTCTTATTGACGATGAAACACAGAAATTGCATCGGAATTAAATACAATATGCACAATGCCGACTTAAGTACAAGAAGACTGACTCTTCCTAATGTCTATGTTTTTAACCATTCCTGTAACACTAGTTATAGATTCCGATGCTTCACTTCAGGTTTACTGTATCCCTTGGACCTTCTTATTGACGATGAAACACAGAAATTGCATCGGAATTAAATAGAAAAGGCACAATGCCGACTTAAGTACAAGAACACTGACTCATCTTCTGTCTATGGTTTGAACCATCCCTGTGACACTAGTTATAGATCCCGATGCTTCACTCCAGGTTTATTGTATCCCTTGGACCTACTTATTGACGATGAAACACAGAAATTGCATCGGAATTAAATACAAAAAGCACAGTGCCGACGTAAGTACAAGAAGACTGACTCTTCTTACTGACTATGCTTTGAACCATTCCTGTGACACTAGTTATAGATTCCGATGCTTCACTTCAGGTTTACTGTATCCCTCTGACCTTCTTATTGACGATAAAACACAGAAATTGCATCAGAATTAAATACGAAAGGCACAATGCCGAATTAAGTACAAGAAGACTGACTCTTCTTACTGTCTACGTTTTGAACCATTCCTGTGACACTAGTTATAGACTTCGATGCTTCACTCCAGGTTTACTGTATCCCTTGGACCTTCTTATTGCCGATGAAACACAGAAATTGCATCGGAGTTGAATACAAAAGGCACACTGCCGACTTAAGTAAAAGAAGTCTGACTCTTCTTACTGTCTATGTTTTAACCATTCCTGTGACACTAGTTATAGTTTCCGACGATTCACTCCAGGTTTACTGTATCCCTTGGACCTTCTTATTGACGATTAAACACAGAAATTGCATCAGAATTAAATAGAAAAGGCACAATGAGAACTTAAGTACAAGAAGACTGACTCACCTCACTGACTATGTTTTGAACCATTCCTGTGACACTAGTCATAGATTCCGCTGCTTCACTTCAGGTTTACTGTATCCCTCCAAACGTATTATTGACGATAAACCACAGAAATTGCATCGGAATTAAATAGAAAAGGCACAATGCCGACTTAAGTACAAGAAGATTGAATCTTACAACTCTCTATGTTTTGAACCATTCCTGTGACACTAGTTATAGATTCCGATGCTTCACTTCAGGTTTACTGTATCCCTCTGAACTTCTTTTTGACGATGAAGCACAGAAATTGCATCGGAATTAAATACAATAGGCACAATGCCGACTTAAGTACAAGAAGACTGACTCTTCCTATTGTCTATGTTTATAACCATTCCCGTGACACTAGTTACAGATTCCGATGCTTCACTTCAGGTTTACTGTATCCCTTGGACCTTCTTATTGACGATGAAACACAGAAATTGCATCGGAATTAAATAGAAAAAGCACAATGCCGACTTAAGTACAAGAATACTGACTCATCTTACTGTCTATATTTTGAACCATTACTTTGACACTAGTTATAGATTCCGATGCTTCACTCCAGGTTTACTGTATCCCTTGGCCCTACTTATTGACGATGAAACACAGAAATTGCATCGGAATTAAATACAAAAAGCACAGTGCCGACTTAAGTACAAGAAGACTGACTCTTCTTACTGACTATGTTTTGAACCATTCCTGTGACACTAGTTATAGATTCCGATGCTTCACTTCAGGTTTACTGTATTCCTTGGACCTTCTTATTGACGATAAAAGATAAAAATTGCATCGGAATTAGATACAAAAGGCACAATACCGACTTATCTACAAGAAGACTGACTCTTCTTACTGACTATGTTTTGAACCATTCCTGTGACACAAGTCATAGATTCCGATGCTTCACTTCAGGTTTACTATATACCTCCGACCGTCTTATTGACGATGAAACACAGAAATTGCATCGGATTTAAATACAAGAGGCACAATGCCGACATAAGTAAAAGAAGTCTGACTCTTCTTACTGTCTATGCTTTGAACCATTCCTGTGACACTAGTTATGGATTCCGATGCATGACTCTAGGTTTACTGTATCCCTTAGACCTTCTTGTTGACGATGAAACACAGAAATTGAATCAGAATTAAATAGAAAAGGCACAATGATGACTTAAGTACAAGGAGACTGACTCTTCTTACCGACTATGATTTGAACCATTCCTGTGACACTAGTTATAGATTCCGATGATTCACTCAGGTTAACTGTATCCCTTGGACCTTCTTATTGACGATGAAACGCAGAAATTGCATCGGAATTAATTACAAAAAGCACAATGCCGACTGAAGTACAAGATGACTGACTCGTCTTACTCTCTATGTTTTGAACCATCCCTGGGACACTAGTTTTAGATTCCGATACTTCAATTCAGGTTCAGTGTATCCCTCCGACCGTATTATTGATGATGAAACACAGAAATTGCATCGGAATTAAATCGAAAACGCACATATACCGACTTAAGTACAAGAAGACTGATTCATCCTACTGTCTATGTTTTCAACCTTTCCTGTGACACTAGTTTTTTATTCAGATGCTTCACTTGAGGTTTACTGTATCACTCGGACCTTCTTATGGACGAAGAAACACAAAAATTGCATCGGAGTGAAATACAAAAGGCACAATGCCGACTTATGTATAAGAAGACAGACTCTTCTTACTGTCTATGTTTTGAACCGTTCCTGTGACACTAGTTATGGAATTCGATGCTTCACCCCAGGTTTACTGTATCCCTTGGACCTTCTTATTGGCGATGAAACACAGAAATTGCTTCGGAATTAAATACAACAGGCACAATGCCGACTTAAGTAAAAGAAGTCTGACTCTTCTTACTGTCTATGTTTTGAACCATTCCTGTGACACTGTTTATGGATTCCGATGCATCACTCTAGGTTAACTGTATCCCTTGGACCTTCTTATTGACGATGAAACACAGAAATTGAATCAGAATTAAATAGAAAAGGCACAATGGTGACTTAAGTACAAGAAGACTGACTCTTCTTACTGACTATGATTTGAACCATTCCTGTGACACTAGTTGTAGATTCCGATGATTCACTTCAGGTTAACTGTATCCCTTGGACCTTCTTATTGACGATGAAACACAGAAATTGCATCGGAATTAAATACAGAAGGCACAATACCGACTTAAGTACAAGAAGACTGACTCTCCTTACTGACTATGCTTTGAACCATTCCTGTGACACTAGTCATAGATTCCAATGCTTCACTTCAGGATTACTGTATCCCTCTGACCTTCTTATTGACGATGAAACACAGATATTGCATCGGAATTAATTACAAAAAGCAAAATGCCGACTTAAGTACAAGATGGCTGACTATTCTTACTGTCTATGTTTTTAACCATTCCTGTGACACTAGTTATAGATTCCGATGCTTCACTTCAGGTTTACTGTATCCCTTGGACCTTCTTATTGACGATGAAGCACAGAAATGCATCGGAATTAAATACAATAGGCACAATGCCGACTTAAGTACAAGAATACTGACTCATCTTCTGTCTATGGTTTGAACCATCCCTGTGACACTAGTTATAGATCCCGATGCTTCACTCCAGGTTTATTGTATCCGTTGGACCTACTTATTGACGATGAAACACAGAAATTGCATCGGAATTAAATACAAAAAGCACAGTGCCGACTTAAGTACAAGAAGACTGACTCTTCTTACTGAGTATGCTTTGAACCATTCCTGTGACACTAGTTATAGATTCCGATGCTTCACTTCAGGTTTACTGTATCCCTCTGACCTTCTTATTGACGATAAAACACAGAAATTGCATCAGAATTAAATACAAAAGGCACAATGCCGAATTAAGTACAAGAAGACTGACTCTTCTTACTGTCTACGTTTTGAACCATTCCTGTGACACTAGTTATAGACTTCGATGCTTCACTCCAGGTTTACTGTATCCCTTGGACCATCTTATTGCCGATGAAACACAGAAATTGCATCGGAGTTGAATACAAAAGGCACACTGCCGACTTAAGTAAAAGAAGTCTGACTCTTCTTACTGTCTATGTTTTTAACCATTCCTGTGACACTAGTTATAGTTTCCGACGATTCACTCCAGGTTTACTGTATCCCTTGGACCTTCTTATTGACGATGAAGCACAGAAATTGCATCAGAATTAAATAGAAAAGGCACAATGAGAACTTAAGTACAAGAAGACTGACTCACCTCACTGACTATGTTTTGAGCCATTCCTGTGACACTAGTCATAGATTCCGCTGCTTCACTTCAGGTTTACTGTATCCCTCTGAACTTCTTATTGACGATGAAGCACAGAAATTGCATCGGAATTAAATACAATAGGCACAATGCCGACTTAAGTACAAGAAGACTGACTCTTCCTACTGTCTATGTTTATAACCATTCCCGTGACACTAGTTATAGATTCCGATGCTTCACTTCAGGTTTACTGTATCCCTTGGACCTTCTTATTGACGATGAAACACAGAAATTGCATCGGAATTAAATAGAAAAAACACAATGCCGACTTAAGTACAAGAATACTGACTCATCTTACTGTCTATATTTTGAACCATTACTGTGACACTAGTTATAGATTCCGATGCTTCACTCCAGGTTTACTGTATCCCTTGGCCCTACTTATTGACGATGAAACACAGAAATTGCATCGGAATTAAATACAAAAAGCACAGTGCCGACTTAAGTACAAGAAGACTGACTCTTCTTACTGACTATGTTTTGAACCATTCCTGTGACACTAGTTATAGATTCCGATGCTTCACTTCAGGTTTACTGTTTCCCTTGGACCTTCTTATTGACGATGAAACACAGAAATTGCATCGGAATTAATTATTAATTACAAAAAGCAAAATGCCGACGTAAGTACAAGATGGCTGACTCTTCTTAATGTCTATGCTTTGAACCATCACTGGGACACTAGTTTTAGATTCCGATGCTTCACTCCAGGTTTACTGTATCCCTTGGACCTTCTTATTGACGATGAAACACAGAAATTGCATCGGAATTAAATACAAAAAGCACAGTGCCGACTTAAGTACAAGAAGACTTACTCTTCTTACTGACTATGTTTTGAACCATTCCTGTGACACTAGTTATAGATTCCGATGCTTCACTCCAGGTTTACTGTATCCCTTGGACCTTCTTATTGACGATGAAACACAGAAATTGCATCGGAATTAAATACAAAAAGCACAATACCGACTTAAGTACAAGAAGACTGACTCTTCTTACTGACTATGTTTTGATCCATTCCTGTGACACTAGTCGTAGATTCCAATGCTTCACTTCAGGTTTCCTGTATCCCTCTGACCTTCTTATTGACGATAAAACACAGAAATTGCATCAGAATTAAATGCAAAAGGCACAATGCCGAATTATGTACAAGAAGACTGACTCTTCTTACTGTCTACGTTTTGAACCATTCCTGTGACACTAGTTATAGACTTCGATGCTTCACTCCAGGTTTACTGTATCCCTTGGACCTTCTTATTGCCGATCAAACACAGAAATTGCATCGGAGTTGAATACAAAAGGCACACTGCCGACTTAAGTAAAAGAAGTCTGACTCTTCTTACTGTCTATGTTTTTAACCATTCCTGTGACACTAGTTATAGTTTCCGACGATTCACTCCAGGTTTACTGTATCCCTTGGACCTACTTATTGACGATGAAACACAGAAATTGCATCAGAATTAAATAGAAAAGGCACAATGAGAACTTAAGTACAAGAAGACTGACTCACCTCACTGACTATGTTTTGAACCATTCCTGTGACACTAGTCATAGATTCCGCTGCTTCACTTCAGGTTTACTGTATCCCTCCAAACGTATTATTGACGATGAACCACAGAAATTGCATCGGAATTAAATAGAAAAAGCACAATGCCGACTTAAGTACAAGAAGATTGAATCTTACAACTCTCTATGTTTTGAACCATTCCTGTGACACTATTTATAGATTCCGATGCTTTACTTCAGGTTTACTGTATCCCTCTGAACTTCTTATTGACGATGAAGCACAGAAATTGCATCGGAATTACATACAATAGGCACAATGCCGACTTAAGTACAAGAAGACTGACTCTTCCTACTGTCTATGTTTATAACCATTCCCGTGACACTAGTTATAGATTCCGATGCTTCACTTCAGGTTTACTGTATCCCTTGGACCTTCTTATTGACGATGAAACACAGAAATTGCATCGGAATTAAGTAGAAAAAGCACAATGCCGCCTTAAGTACAAGAATACTGACTCATCTTACTGTCTATATTTTGAACCATTACTGTGACACTAGTTATAGATTCCGATGCTTCACTCCAGGTTTACTGTATCCCTCGGCCCTACTTATTGACGATGAAACACAGAAATTGCATCGGAATTAAATACAAAAAGCACAGTGCCGACTTAAGTACAAGAAGACTGACTCTTCTTACTGACTATGTTTTGAACCATTCCTGAGACACTAGTTATAGATTCCGATGCTTCACTCCAGGTTTACTTTATCCCTTGGACCTTCTTATTGACGATGAAACACAGAAATTGCATCGGAATTAAATACAAAAAGCACAATACCGACTTAAGTACAAGAAGACTGACTCTTCTTACTGACTATGTTTTGAACCATTCCTGTGACACTAGTCATAGATTCCAATGCTTCACTTCAGGATTACTGTATCCCTCTGACCTTCTTATTGACGATGAAACACAGAAATTGCATCGGAATTAATTACAAAAAGCAAAATGCCGACTTAAGTACAAGATGGCTGACTCTTCTTACTGTCTATGCTTTGAACCATCCCTGGGACACTAGTTTTAGATTCCGATGCTTCACTCCAGGTTTACTGTATCCGTTGGACCTTCTTATTGACGATGAAACACAGAAATTGCATCGGAATTAAATACAATAGGCACAATGCCGACTTAAGTACAAGAAGACTGACTCTTCCTACTGTCTATGTTTTTAACCATTCCTGTGACACTAGTTATAGACTCCGATGCTTCACTTCAGGTTTACTGTATCCCTTGGACCTTCTTATTGACGATGAAACACAGAAATTGCATCGGAATTAAATACAAAAAGCACAATACCGACTTAAGTACAAGAAGACTGACTCTTCTTACTGACTATGTTTTGAACCATTCCTGTGACACTAGTCATAGATTCCAATGCTTCACTTCAGGATTACTGTATCCCTTGGACCTACTTATTGACGATGAAACACAGAATTTGCATCGGAATTAAATACAAAAAGCACAGTGCCGACTTAATTACAAGAAGACTGACTCTTCTTACTGACTATGTTTTGAACCATTCCTGTGACACTAGTTATAGATTTTGATGCTTCACTTCAGGTTTACTGTATCCCTCTGACCTTCTTATTGACGATAAAACACAGAAATTGCATCAGAATTAAATACAAAAGGCACAATGCCGAATTAAGTACAAGAAGTCTGACTCATCTTACTGTCTACGTTTTGAACCATTCCTGTGACACTAGTTAAAGACTTCGATGCTTCACTCCAGGTTTACTGTATCCCTTGGACCTTCTTATTGCCGATGAAGCACAGAAATTGCATCGGAATTAAATACAATAGGCACAATGCCGACTTAAGTACAAGAAGACTGACTCTTCCTACTGTCTATGTTTATAACCATTCCTGTGACACTAGTTATAGATTCCGATGCTTCACTTCAGGTTTTCAGTATCCCTTGGACCTTCTTATTGACGATGAAACACAGATATTGCATCGGAATTAATTACAAAAAGCACAATGCCGACTTAAGTACAAGATGACTAACTCTTCTTACTGTCTATGATTTGAACCATCCCTGGGACACTAGTTTTAGATTCCGATGCTTCTATTCAGGTTTAGTGTATCGCTCCGACCGTATTATTGATGATGAAACACAGAAATTGCATTGGGATTACATATAAAAGGCACAATGCCGACTTAAGTACAAGAAGACTGAATCTTCCAACACTCTATGCTTTGAACCATTCCTGTGACACTAGTTATAGATTCCGATTCTTCACTTCAGGTTTACTGTATCCCTTGGACCTTCTTATTGACGATGAAACACAGAAATTGTATCGGAATTAAATACAAAAGTCACAATACCGACTTAAGTACAAGAAGACTGACTCTTCTTACTGACTATGTTTTGAACCATTCCTGTGACTCTAGGCATAGATTCCGATGCTTCACTTCAGGTTTACTGTATCCCTATGACCGTCTTATTGACGATGAAACACAGAAATTGCATCGGAATTGAATAGAAAACGCACAATACCGACTTAAGTACAAGAAGACTGACTCATCCTACTGTCTATGTTTTCAACCTTTCCTGTGACACTAGTTTTTTATTCAGATGCTTCACTTGAGGTTTACTGTATCACTCGGACCTTCTTATGGACGAAGAAACACAGAAATTGCATCGGAATGAAATACAAAATGCACAATGCCGACTTATGTATAAGAAGACTGAATCTTCCAACACTCTATGTTTTGAACCATTCCTGTGACACTAGTTATAGATTCCGATGCTTCACTTCAGGTTTAATGTATCCCTCTGACCTTCTTATTGACGATGAAACACAGAAATTGCATCAGAATTAAATACAAAAGGCACAATGCCGAATTAAGTACAAGAAGACTGACTCTTCTTACTGTCTATGTTTTGAACCGTTCCTGTGACACTAGTTATAGACTTCCATGCTTCACTCCAGGTTTACTGTATCCCTTGGACGTTCTTATTGGCGATGAAACACAGCAATTGCATCGGAATTAAATACAACAGGCACAATGCCGACTTAAGTAAAAGAAGTCTGACTCTTCTTACTGTCTATGTTTTGAACCATTCCTGTGACACTAGTTACAGATTCCGATGCTTCACTTCAGGTTTACTGTATCCCTTGGACCTTCTTATTGACGTTGAAACACAGAAACTGCATTGGAATTAAATAGAAAAGGCACAATACCGACTTAAGTACAAGGAGACTGACTCTTCTTACTGACTATGTTTTGAACCATTCCTGCGACACTAGTCATAGATTCCGATGCTTCACTTCACGTTTACTGTATCCCTCCGACCGTCTTATTGACGATGTAACACAGAAATTGCACGGAATTAAATACAAGAGGCACAATGCCGACTTAAGTAAAAGAAGTCTGACTCTTCTTACTGTCTACGGTTTGAACCATTCCTGTGACACTAGTAATGGATTCCGATGCTTCACTCTAGGTTTACTGTATCCCTTGGACCTTCTTATTGACGATGAAACACAGAAATTGCATCAGAATTAAATAGAAAAAGCACAATGGTGACTTAAGTACAAGAAGACTAACTCTTCTTACTGACTATGATTTGAACCATTCCTGTGACACTAGTTATAGATTCTGATGATTCACTTCAGGATGACTGTATCCCTTGGACCTTCTTATTGACGATGAAACACAGAAATTGCATCGGAAATAAATCCAAAAGGCACAATACCGACTTAAGTACAAGAAGACTGACTCTTCTAACTGACTATGTTTTGAACCATTCCTGAGACACTAGTCATAGATTCCAATGCTTCACTTCAGGATTACTGTATCCCTCTGACCTTCTTATTGACGATGAAACACAGAAATTGCATCGGAATTAATTACAAAAAGTAAAATGCCGACTTAAGTACAAGATGACTGACTCTTCTTACTGTCTATGTTTTGAACCATCCCTGGGACACTAGTTTTTGATTCCGATGCTTCACTCCAGGTTTACTGTATTCCTTGGACCTTCTTATTGACGATGAAACACAGAAATTGCATCGCAATTAAAACTAATAGGCGCAATGCCGACTTAAGTACAAGAAGACTGACTTATCTTACTGTCTATGATTTGAACCGTCCCTGTGACAGTAGTTATAGATTCCGATGCTTCACTCCAGGTTTACTGTATCCCTTGGACCTACTTACTGACGATGAAACACAGAAATTGCATCGGAAGTAAATACAAAAAGCACAGTGCCGACTTAAGTACATGAAGACTGACTCTTCTTACTGACTATGTTTTGAACTATACCTGTGACACTAGTTATAGATTCCGATGATTCACTTCAGGTTTACTGTATCCCTCTGATTTTCTTACTGACGATGAAACACAAAAATTGCATCAGAATTGAATAGAAAGGGCACAATGATGACTTAAGTACAAGAAGACTGACTCTTCTTACTGACTATGTTTAGAACCATTTCTGTGACACTAGTCATAGATTCCGATGCTTCACTTCAGGATTACTGTATCCCTCTGAGCTTCATATTGACGATGAAACACAGAAATTGCATCGGAATTAAATACAAGAGGCACAATGCCGACTTAAGTAAAAGAAGTCTGACTCTTTATACTGGCTATGGTTTGCACCATTCCTGTGACACTAGTTACGGATTCCGATGCTTCACTCTAGGTTTACTGTATCCCTTGGACCTTCTTATTGACCATGAAACACAGAAATTGCATCAGAATTAAATAGAAAATGCAGAATGATGACTTAAGTACAAGAAGACTGACTCTTCTTACTGACTATGATTTGAACCATTTTTGTGTCACTAGTTATAGATTCCGATGATTTACTTCAGGTTAACTGTATCCCTTGGACCTTCTTATTGACGATGAAACACAGAAATTGCATCGGAATTAAATACAAAATGCACAATACCGACTTAAGTACAAGAAGACTGACTCTTCTTACTGACTATGTTTTGAACCATTCCTGTGACACTAGGCATGGATTCCGATGCTTCACTTCAGGTTAACTGTAACCCTCTGAACGTCTTATTGACGATGAAACAAAGAAATTGCATCGGAATTAAATAGAAAATACATAATGCCGACATAAGTACAAGAACACTGAATCTTCCAACTCTCTATGTTTTGAACCATTCCTGTGACACTAGTTTTTTATTCAGATGCTTCACTTGAGGTTAACTGTATCCCTCGGACCTTCTTATGGACGATGAAACACAGAAATTGCATCGGAATGAAATACAAAAGGCACAATGCCGACTTAAGTACAAGAAGACTGAATCTTCTAACTCTCTATGTTTTGAACCATTCCTGTGACACTAGTTATAGATTCCGATGCTTCACTTCAGGTTTACTGTATCCCTCTGACCTTCTTATTGACGATGACACATAGAAATTGCATCAGAATTAAATACAAAAGGCACAATGCCGAATTAAGTACAAGAAGACTGACTCTTCTTACTGTCTATGTTTCGAACCATTCCTGTGACACTAGTTATAGACTTCGATGCTTCACTCCAGGTTTACTGTATCCCTTGGACCTTCTTATTGCCGATGAAACACAGAAAATGCATCGGAATTAAATACAAAAGGCACAATGCCGACTTAAGCAAATGATGTCTGACTCTTCTTACTGCCTATGATTTGAACCATTCCTGTGACTCTATATATAGATTCCGATGCTACACTCCGGGTTTACTGTATCCCTTGGACCTGCTTATTGACGATGAAACACAGAAATTGCATCAGAATTAAATAGAAAAGGCACAATGATTACTTAAGTACAAGAAGACTGACTCTTCTTACTGACTACGTTTTGAACCTTTCCTGTGACACTAGTCATAGATTCCGATGCTTCACTTCAGGATTACTGTATCCCTCTGAGCTTCATATTGACGATGAAACACAGAAATTGCATCGGAATTAAATACAAAAGGCACAATGCCGACTTAAGTAAAAGAAGACTGACTCTTCTTACTGTCTATGTTTTGAACCATCCCTGAGACACTTGTTATAGAATCCGATGCTTCACGCGAGGTTTACTGTATGCCTTGGACCCTCTTATTGACGATGAAACACAGAAATTGCATCGGAATTAAATAGAAAAGGCACAATACCGACTAAAGTACAAGAAGACTGAGTCTTCTTACTGACTATGTTTTGAACCATTCCTGTGACACTAGTCATAGATTCCGATGCTTCACTTCAGGTTTACTGTATCCCTCCGACCGTCTTATTGACGATGTAACACAGAAATTGCACGGAATTAAATACAAGAGGCACAATGCCGACTTAAGTAAAAGAAGTCTGACTCTTCTTACTGTCTATGGTTTGAACCATTCCTGTGACACTAGTAATGGATTCCGATGCTTCACTCTAGGTTTACTGTATCGCTTGGACCTTCTTATTGACGATGAAACACAGAAATTGCATCGGAATTAAATAGAAAAGGCACAATGCCGACTTAAGTACAAGAAGACTGACTCATCTTAGTGTCTATATTTTGAACCGTCCCAGTGACACTAGTTATAGATTCCGATGCTTCACTCCAGGTTTACTGTATCCCTTGGACCTTCTTATTGCCGATGAAACACAGAAATTGCATCGGAAATAAATACAAAAGGCACAATGCCGACTTAAGTAAAAGAAGTCTGACTCTTCTTAGTGTCTATGATTTGAACCGTTCCTGTGACACTAGTTATAGATTCCAATGCTACACTCCAGGTTTACTGTATCCCCTGGACCTTCATATTGACGATGAAACACAAAAATTGCATCAGAATTAAATAGAAATGGCACAATGATGACTTAAGTACAAGAGGACTGACTCTTCTTACTGACTATGTTTTAACCATTTCTGTGACACTAGTCATAGATTCCGATGCTTCACTTCAGGATTACTGTATCCCTCTGAGCTTCATATTGACGATGAAACACAGAAATTGCATTGGAATTAAATACAAAAGGCACAATGCCGACTTAAGTACAAGTAGACTGACTCTTCTTACTGTCTATGTTTTGAACCATCCCTGAGACACTTGTTGTAGATTCCGATGCTTCACTCGAGGTTTACTGTATCCCTTGGACCTTCTTATTGACGATGAAACACAGAAATTGCATCGGAATTAAATACAATAGGCAAACTGCCGACTTAAGTACAAGAAGACTGACTCTTCCTACTGTCTATGTTTGAACCATTCCTGTGACATTTGTCATAGATTCCGATGCTTCACTTCAGGTTTACTGTATCCCTTGGACCTTCTTATTGATGATGAAACACAGACATTGCATCGGAATTAAATACAAAAGGCACAATACCGTCTTAAGTACAAGAAGACTGACTCCACTTACTGACTATGTTTGAACCATTCCTTTGACACTAGTCATAGATTCCGATGCTTCACTTCAGGTTTTCTGTATCCCTCTGACCGTCTTATTGACGATGAAACACAGAAATTGCATCGGAATTAAATAGAAAAGGCACAAAGGAGACTTAAGTACAAGAAGACTGAATCTTCCAACTCTCTGTGTTTTGAACCATTCCTGTGACACTAGTCATAGATTCCGATGCTTCACTCAAGGTTTACTGTATACCTTGGACCTTCTTGGTGACGATGAAACACAGAAATTGCATCAGAATTAAATAAAAAAGGCACAATGATGACTGAAGTACAAGAAGACTGACTATTCTTACTGACTATGTTTTGAACCATTCCTGTGAAACTAGTGATAGATTCCGATGATTCACTTCAGGTTTACTGTATCCCTTGTACCTTCGTATTGGCGATGAATCACAGAAATTGCATCGGAATTAAATGCAAAAGGCACAATACTGACTTAAGTACAAGAAGACTGACTCTTCTTACTGACTATGTTTTGAACCATTCCTGTGACAATAGTTATTGATTCCGATGCTTCACTTCAGGTTTACTGTATCCCTCTGACCTTCTTATTGACGATGAAACACAGAAATTGCATCGGAAAAAAATAGAAAACGCACAATACCGACTTAAGTACAAGAAGACGGACTCCTCCTACTGTCTATACTTTCAACAACTCCTGTGACACTAGTTTTTTATTCAGATGCTTCACTTGAGGTTTACTGTATCCCTCGGACCTTCTTATGGACGATGAAACACAGAAATTGCATCTGAATTAAATACAAAAGGCACAATGTCGACTTAAGTAAAAGAAGTCCGCTCTTCTTACTGTCTATGTTTTGAACCATTCCTGTGACACTAGTTATAGATTCCGATGCTTCACTTCAGGTTTACTGTATTCCTTGGACCTTCTTGTTGACGATGAAACACAGAAATTGAATCAGAATTAAATAGAAAAGGCACAATGATGACTTAAGTACAAGAAGACTGACTCTTCTTACCGACTATGATTTGAACCATTCCTGTGACAATAGTTATAGATTCCGATGATTCACTTCAGGTTAACTGTATCCCTTGGACCTTCTTATTGACGATGAAACATAGAAATTGCATCGGAATTAATTACAAAAAGCACAATGCCGACTTAAGTACAAGATGACCGACTCTTCTTACTGTCTATGTTTTGAACCATCCCTGGGACACTAGTTATAGACTTCGATGCTTCACTCCAGGTGTACTGTATCCCTTGGACCTTCTTATTGCCGATGAAACACAGAAATTGCATCGGAATTAAATACAATAGGCACAATGCAGACTTAAGTAAAAGAAGTCTGACTCCTCTTACTGCCTATGTTTTGAACCGTTCCTGTGACACTAGTTATAGGCTTCGATGCTTCACTCCAGGTTTACTGTATCCCAGGGGACCTTCTTATTGCCGATGAAAC